>NW_012121043.1:9914831-9979454 GCF_000951035.1 Colobus angolensis palliatus | reverse complement strand
GTTTCTTTGGGATAGAAGTAATGATAATAAAATTACAACATGTAGCTTAGGGGTTCTTCTAACTAACAGTGTATTTGGGGAAAAAGTATTACTATGACTTAGAGAACTAGGTCAATATCATCTGTTGATTTTAGGCCTTATGAAAAGTTAAAAACATTCCTGTGAAAGCAATGACCTAAACCAAATATTTATCCATAATTATCTTTGGAACAGTCTGCTAATTTGTTTCTTACTTTTAATATTATGACTGCTATGCTCTAACTGGAACAGAGATAATGCACAGAGATAGTAGGTCTATGACTTGAATCAGGGCATGGAAGCTGAGAAGGAGCTTCCTCAGAGTCTAAACACATTCTCTGCAAGTGAAGGGCAATGGGCTGATACAAGAAGTATTCAGAGAAAAAAAGCTAGGCAAATTTGTAAGAAAGTTGGGCCCTCACTGTGTAAGGCAGGTTATGGAGGGATCAGTGAAGTAAGTTAATGATCTTTGCAAGAATGGAATGGCTATTGGTAAGAGAAGAGAACAAAAACTCTGGAATAAACACAAAATCTGGTATCCACATTGCAAAGCAAAGGGCTCTACTATCCTTAGGAGAGTTGATGTCTTGGATGCAGATTGTATAGTAAATGCTAGAATCTTCACTGTGTTTAGATCTAATGCCCTTATGACAGATAAGCCCTGATGCTGCCTTCAAAATATTGGAAGTTAGTGGTGAGCTGAATCAAACTGAGGCAATTACAAAGCCTAGATTAACTGGAGTAAACATTCGATTGACCGTCATTCTTACTAGCTAGATGAAAGGCAAAAGGAGCAAGAATTTTCCTTGAGAAAATAATTTTTACTTCAGTCCCTAAATATTTTCAGCAAAATTTCTAGAATATAATAAAAAATCAAGAAACAAAGTAAAAAAAATTGATCCATTGTTAAGAAAGAAAAACGTTAACAGAGGCTAGACATGAACTAGATGTACTCTCAAGTACGCCCCAGTGTCTGTTGTTCCTTTCTTCATGTCCATATGTATTTAATGTTTAGCTTCCACTTATAAATGAGAACATGTGACATTTGGTTTTCTGTTTCTGTGTTAGTTTCCTAAGGACAATGGCCTCCAGCTCTATCCACATTTCTGTAAAGGACATGATCTTGTTCTCTTTTATGAATTGATAGTATTCCATGATGTCTATGTACCACATTTTCTTTATCTAGTCTACCATTTATACAAATTTAGGTTGATTCCATGTCTTTGATATTGTACATAGTGCTGTGATGAATGTACATGTGCATGTGTCTTTATGGTAGAATGATTTACATTATTTTGAATATATCACCAATAATATGATTGCTGGGTCACATGGTAATTCTGCTTTGAGTTCTTTGAGAAATCACCACATGGCTTTCCATAATGGCTGAACGAATTTACATTCCCACCAGATGTGTGTAAGTGTTCCCTGTTTTCTGCAACCTCGACAGCATCTGTTATTTTTCAACTTTTTAGTAATAGCCATTGTGACTGGCGTCAAATGGTATCTCATTGTGGTTTTGATTTACATTTCTCTAATGATTAGTGATGTTGAGTATTTTTTCATATGCTAGTTGGCTGCATGTATGTCTTCTTTTGAAGTGTCTGTTCATGTCCTGTCTCACATTTTAATGGGCTTGTTTGCTTTTTGCTTGTTGATTTCAGTTCCTTATTGATTCTGGATATTATACCTTTGTCAGATGTGTAGTTTACAAATATATTCTCCTATCCTGTAGGTTTTCTATTTACTCTCTTGATAGTTTCTCCTGCTATGCAGAAGCTCATCAGTTCAGTTAGGTCTCATTTGTCATTTTTTATTTTGTTGCAATTGATTTTGGTCTCATGAATCTTTGGCAAGTTCTGTGACCAAAATGGTATTTCCTAGGTGATCTGTCAAGATTTTTGTAGTTTTAGGTTTTACACTTAAGTATTTAATTCATTGTGAGTTGATTTTTGTATAGGTGTAAGGAAGGGGTCCAGCTTCTATCTTCTGCAAATGGCTAGCCAATTGTCCCAACACCATTTATTCAATAGGGAGTCCTTTCCCCATTGCTTGTTTTTATCTACTTTGTCAAAGAGAAGATGGTTGTAGGTGTGTGGCATTATTTCTGAACTCTCTATTCTGTTCCATTGTCTATATGTCTGTTTTTGTTCCAGTACCATTATGTTTTGGTTACTAGCCTTGTAGTATAGTTTGAAGTTGGGTAACATAATGTCTCCAGCTTTATTCTTTTTGCTTAGGATAGTCCTGGCTATTCAAGCTATTTTTTGGTTCCAGATGGATTTTAAAATAGTTTTTTACTAATTCTGTGAAGGATGTCATTGTTAGTTTAATAGGAATAGCATTGAATCTGTAAATTGCTTTGGACAGTAGGACCATTTTAACAATGTTGATTCTTCCTGTCCATGATCATGGGCATTTATCAGAGAAACCTTAAATTGTAACTACCTGAAGTAATGCAACATGATATATATGGCATTATCTATAAAATATTATTGTCAAAAATACTTAAACGGCATCTCAACATGACTATAGAAATACCTTCCAATTTACTTCAAATGACAATTTGCTTCAAATAGTGGAACAAGTTAAACAATACCATGATGAAGCAAACACTTGAGAATGAGGCATTTCATGAGACAATTTACATACCTTGTAAAATACATTATCATCATAGTAGGGAAAAATATTGAGTGAAATATTTAGGTTTAGAAATATTTTAAATACATGCATTATGTAGAAAACCAATACACTATATAAACATTGTTTAAATCTTGGCCCTCAAGGTAAATTTGTAAGACCGTTTTAGGGAATAATGGATTAAATGTGAATATGTTATAAATACTAACATGGTACAATATTTATGGCCAATGTTGTATGGTATCTGCAGTTTACTTTCAAATGGTTCAACCTACCTATCTACAAATATAAAACTGACACTCATTATATATATGTATGTGTGTATATCCATGTCATTTGACCTTTGTATAAATCCTTTAACTGTTTTATGTATTTGAACTTTTCTCATAATAAAAGTTGAGGAACAAGGGAGTGTGACAAAGTCTTCTCCTTGTAGAACTATATGTATTTCAATAATTAGTTTGAGATAAACAAAAATAACTACAAAATAGTTAATAGTGCAACATAACCTAGTGGAAATTACATCTAATCTTTTATTGATGGAATACCAATATCCTAATGTTCAAAATCGTGTAGTCTTTTGACTTCTTGTCTCCATGGTGTATTACTAATATATTAAAATTCATATAAAATTTGCATCAGTATTCTCATTAAGATAATTCTTGTTTTCTATTGAAATATTTCAAAACATTTCAGTTGTGTACATATCTATATTATTTGTAAAACACATGTACTTTTGAGAATTATGAAAAACATATAAAAACATATTTTATAAGTTGTGTGAAGAGTATATTTAGGCTGAAAGGACATGGTAAACTCAAATGCTGATTTCAAAGATTTTTCATATTCCTAGTGGAAAAATTAGAAATAAACATGATGAAACAAAACAAAAAGCAATAAAGGTACATTTATAAGACAATATATGGATATTAAATAAAATTAGTGTGATGGATGAAACAGAAAGAATGGCAAAAATAAATAAAAACCCTGATGTAAATACACTATGCATTTTATTATTTGAGAAATCATCAGTTAAGGTTTTCATAAAATTCACAACACCAAGAAATGAGACAGAATGACTTAAAAATTATTTAGGTAAAGGAGTTTCCCTTAATCTAAATTCGTTTTACATTCCCATCACTTTCTGTAGTCATAGCTGGCATATAATGTTTTGAAAAGAAAGCAAGACTTTAAAGATCACAAACAACCAATTTCACACTACAAGCAGTGGTAAATAGAGCTGAATTCCCTTTAGTGATACACTGTTTATCTTTGTGCTTCATTGAGTTCAAAGAAAAGCATTATTCAGAGTGTAAGCAATTAGCTTCTCATTCTTTTTTTCTTTTTGTTCCAGAAAGGATGTTATCAAAAAAGCATGGGATTAGGAAGCTACAGAGCTATCAGAGTTATTCTTAGTGTATGAAATTTCAATTTAGCAAAACATGTAAAACCCTAAAGGCAGTTAAGACCCAATACAGGGAAACCATTTTGTTTTCACAGTATATTTATTTTAGATCATCACTGACCCTACCGATTTTCTGCTGAATATAAATGATTAGGTATTAAGTTCAGGAATTATTCTGTGCTGTGTATTTATCACCATATCAATGCGATGATGTACCTAGAAAATTCCCTAAAAAAGCATATCTACCTACGTGTAGAAAGGAAGGCTCACAATGTAGACATTTTACAAATCTGACATCAAGATTTTATTTCAAAATAGGCTGAAATGGTAATACATATGTTTATTAAATATGTACTTTATATCATTATATTAGAAATTGATCTATTACCAAATACCTACACATTAGAAGAATTATATTTTTCCCTATGCTTAGTGAAATATATTTTATTATTCACGGTTGATATAATATTATAAAGCCAATAAAAGTTATTGAGTACTTCTTATATGTTAAGACAATATTATAGGTGTTTTATATGTAATAGATATTACAATAAATGTTGAAAAAATTGAGAAGCAATTTGCAAGTGTAAAAAAGTGGCCCCAAAAGCAAAAATCTAGCTCCAGTTGTTACTCACTATGCTGTTTTGGCTCAATGGCCATTCGACAAAAATGTATCAGATTTTACCCAAAAAAAGTTCTTAATTGTTTAATGTTCAGTTTTATACAATCACAAACACTGTAGAGCTCATGATAATTCAGATTTAGACTCACATGTTTATATATCTATGTGATGAGCTGAGTATTTGGTTTAATATCATTCTCTTAGAAGTGCGTATTGACGAGAAACCGTAAGGACAATCTCAAATATTCAGCAAAACAATGAATCAATGCTGCATCTTTCCTAGAAAAATTTCCTACAATTATAATCTTGATGACTCAGAGAAACATAAAAAATCAGACTGTAAAAGTAGTAAAGGAAGAATAAAATTGAAATAAAAACTAGTTTAAAAAAAAGCAAATTTACTTTCTTCAATTTTTTTCATTTCACAATTTTTGCTTAAAGTAGTACATTGGTTTTATATACATGGTAAATCTTATCACATGGTGGTAGTTTTCTTGACTGTTATGTGAAGGATTCTGAGACTGTATCTGGGTTAGTCAGATAATATTACCTTGATGAATTTAGGATGTTTTCATTTCTGTCACTACTGCTAACTATGGCTTAAAAACTGAATACATCCAGCCTTCTTTAATTCCATATAAATAAGCCACAGGCATCCAAATAATAGCAATTACTATTTAATATCTTTTAGTTGTAAAAGAGTAAAGAAAATGTCCTGTGTTAAAATTTTTATATTAGCATATTAAATTATAAATGGTACATCAATTATTCTATTTTAATGTCTCTATCAGAAATACATTTTAAACTGGATACAGGAATATTTTATTTCATTGTATTTTGCTTATTGTGCCTCACAGATATTGCGTTATTCTTACAAATTAAATATTTGTGACGACCCTCTGTTGAGGAAGCCTCACAACGCATTTTTGTTTTTTTGTTTGTTTTGCTTTTTTTTTTTTTTGAGACGGAGTCTCGCTCTGTCGCCCAGGCTGGAGTGCAGTGGCCAGATCTCAGCTCACTGCAAGCTCCGCCTCCCGGGTTTACGCCATTCTCCTGCCTCAGCCTCCTGAGTAGCTGGGACTACAGGCACTGGCCACCTCGCCTGGCTAGTTTTTTGTATTTTTTAGTAGAGACGGGGTTTCACCGGGTTAGCCAGGATGGTCTCGATCTCCTGACCTCGTGATCCGCCCGTCTCAGCCTCCCAAAGTGGTGGGATTACAGGCTTGAGCCGCCGCGCCCGGCCCACAAGGCATTATTTTTAACAGCATGTGTTCATTTCATGTCTCTGTGTATCATTTTGGTAATTCTCTCAATATTTCAAACTTTTTAGTTACTATTATATCTATTATGGTGATCAGCGATCAGTGACCTGTGATGCTGCTATTCTACTTGTTTGGGAGGGCCATAAATTGCACCCATATAAAATGGCAAACAATGAATAAATATTGTGCGCGTCCCAACTGCTCTGCCAATCAGCCACTCCCCTCTCCTTCTCCCTTTCCTCCAGTCTCCCTATTCCCTGAAGCACAACAATTGACATTAGGCCAATTAATAATCTTACAATAGCCCCTATGTGTTCAAGTGTAATGAAGATTTGCACATCTCTCACTTTAAATCAAAAGCTAGATATGATTAAGCTTAGAGAGGAAGTCATGTTGAAAGCTGAGATAAGCTGAAAGTAAAGCTTCTTGCACCAAAGTTGTAAATGCAAAGGAAGAGTTCCTGAAAGAAATTAAAAGTGTTTCTCCAGTGAACACAAAAATCATGAGAAAGCACTTAATAGACTACAGTGTAGTGTAAACATAACTTGTATATGCTCTGGGAAACCAAAATTCATGTGACCCACTGTACTGTGATTTCCTTTATTTTGGGAGTCTGGAATTGATCCTGCAATAACTCTGAGGTGTATCCGTGCTTCCTATCACCTGAAATGGTAATAACTGTAATTGTGTATTAATTTCCTATGACTGTTATAATAAATAATAACACAGTTGGTGGTTTAAGACCAGCGATTTATCATCTCCCGGTTCTGGGAAGCCTGAAGTATGAAATCAGTATCACTAGGCTGGAAACAAGGTGTCAGTAGGGCCTCCCTTTGCAGACCTTAAAAGAAAATTTGTTGCTGACCTCTTGCAACTTCTAGTCGCTACCATCATTCCTTGACTTCTGTGGCAGCATCATGGCCACAACACGGACTGTGTGCCATGATTGCGTGAAGTGCCATAGTATAATATCTCATTTAACCTCACACCATCCGAACGAGATTGCATTTTTCCATGGATCATTACTTTAGAGCAACAATAAGAACATCTTACAAATTCAGAAATAAGTGCAAGTGCGATCGATGTGTCCATTGAGGACACAATACAGCCAAATTTGGAAATGTTTTCTAAAATGGTGGGATTTAATTAAAAATAGCAAGCAAAATGCAACAGAAGCACATTAGAAAATAAGAAGCGATAACTTTAGGGCTGGGCAAGGTGGCTCATGCAATAATCAAAGCACTTTGGGAGGCTGAGGCGGGTGGATCACTTCAGGCCAAGAGTTCAAGACTAGCCTGGCCAACATGGCAAAACCCTGTCTCTATTAAAAATTCAAACATTAGCTGGCGTGGTGGCACATGTCTCTATTCCCAGCTACCTGGGAGGCTGAGGCATGAGAATTACTTGAATCTGGGAGGCAGAAGTTGCAGTGAGCTGAGATCGCGCCACTCTACTCCACCCTGGCAGCAACAGAATAAGACTCTATATCAAAGCAACAACAACAACAAAAACAAAAGCAACTACAAAAAGCTATCTTTAGAAACATGGTGCTGAATGACTCCTGGGTAAATAATGAAATTGAGGCAGAAATCAAGAAGTTCTTTGAAACCAATGAGAGTAAAAGAGACAATGTACAAGAATCTCTGCTACACAGTTAAAGCAATGTTAAGAGGGAAATGTATAGCTTACATTATGAATGTAATTTAGATTTACATATCTAAATGCTTACATTAGAAAGTCAGAAAGATCTCAAATTGACACCCTAACATCACAATTAAACAAGCTAGAGAAGCAAGAGCAAACAAATCCAAAAGCTAGCAGAAGACAAGAAATAACTATGATCAGAACAGAACTGGAGGAGATATAGACACATGAAACCCTTCAAACAAATCAGTGAATCTAGGAACTTTTTTTTTTTTAATTGGCAAAATAGATAGACTGCTAGCTAGACCAAGAAAGAAGAAAAGAGAGAAGAATCAAATAGATGCAATAAAAAAATGATAAGGTGGATATTACCATTGACCCACAGAAATACACACTACAGTCAGAGAATACTACAAACACCTCTATACAAATCAACTAGAACATCTAGAGGAAATGGATAAATTCTTGGACACATACACTCTCCCAAGACTAAACCAGGAAGAAAGTGAATCCCTGAATAGACCAATAGCAAATTCTGAAATTGAGGCAGCAATTAATAGCCTAGCAACCAACAAAAACCCAGGACCAGATGGATTCACAGCAGAATTCTACCAGAGGTACAAAGATGAGCTTGTACAATTTCTTCTGAAACTATCCTATACAGTTGAAAAGAAGTGACTCCCCCTAACTCATTTTATGAGACCAGCATCATCCTGATACCAAAACCTGGCAGAGACACAACAAAGAAAGAAAACTTCAGGCCAATATCCCTGATGAACATCATTGTGAAAATCCTCAATAACATACTGGCAAACTGAATCCAACAGCACATCCTAAAGCTTATCCACCATGATCAAGTTGGCTTTATTCCTGGGATGCAAGGCTTGTTTAACACGTGCCAATTGATAAACATAATTCATCATATCAAACGAACCAATGACAATAACCACATGATTATCTTAATAGATGCAGAAAAGGCCTTTGATAAAATTCAACATCCCTTCATGTCAAAAACTCCCTGTAAACTAGGTATTGATGGAACATATCTCAAAATAAGAGCTATTTATGACAAACCTCCAGCCAACATTGTACTGAATGGGTAAAGATGGAAGCAATCCCTTTGAAAATCGGCACAAGACAAGTATGCCCTCGCTCACTACTTCTATTCAACATAGTATTGGAAGTTCTAGCCAGGGCAATCAGGCAAGAGAAAAAAATAACAGTTTATCAATTAAAAAGAAAGGAAGCAAAACTGGCTCTTTTTGCAGATAACATAATTCTATATTGAGAAAACCCCATCATCTCAGCCCCAAAACTCCTTAAGCTGACAAACAACTTCAGCAAAGTCTCAGGATACAAAATCAATGTGGAAAAATCACAAGCATCCCTATAAACCAACAATAGACAACAAGAGAGTCAAATCATGAATGAACTCTCATTCACAATTGCTACAAAAAGCAGAAAATACCTAAGAATACACTAAACAAAAAATGTGGAGGACCTCTTCAAGGAGAACTACAAACCACTGCTCAAGGAAATAAGGAAGGACACAAACAAATGGAAAAATATTCCATCCTCATGGATAGAAAAAATCAATATCATGAAAATGGTCATACTGCCCAAAGTAATGGATAGATTCAATGCTATTCCCATCAAACTAACATTGATATTCTTCACAGAATTCAAAAAACTACTTTAAATTTCATGTGGAACCAAAAAAGAGCCTGTATAGCCAAGACAATCTGAGGCAAAAAGAACAAACCTGGAGGCATCATGCTACCTGAGTTCAAACTACCAGGCTACAGTAACCAAAACAGCATGTTATTGGTACCAAAACAGTCATATAGACCAATAGAACAGAACAGGGACCTCAGAAATAACACCACATGTCTACAACCGTCTGATCTTCAACAAACCTGACAAAAACAAGCGATGGGGAAAGGATTCCCTATTTAATTAAAGATGCTGGGAAAACTGGCTAGCCATATGCAGAAAACTGAAACTGGACCCCTTCTTTATGCCTTACACAAAAGATAACTCAAGATTGATTAAACACTTAAATGTGAAACCCCAAACCATAAAAACCCTAGAAGAAAACCTAGGCAGTACCATTCAGGACACAGGCATAAGCAAAGACTTCATGACAAAAACGCAAAAAGCAATGGCAACAAAAGCCAAAATTGACAAATGCGATGTAATTAAACTAAAGAGCTTCTGCACAGCAAAACAAACTATCATCAGAGTGAACAGGCAACCTACAGAATGGGAGAAAATTTTTGCAATCTACCCATCTGACAAAGGTCTATTATCCAGAATCTACAAGGAACTTAAACAAATTTACAAGAAAAAAACAACCCCATGAAAAAGTGGTCAAAGGGTGTGAACAGACACTTCTTAAAAGAAGACACACATGTGGCCAAGAAACATACGAAAAAAAGCTCAACATCACGATGATTAGAGAAATGCAAATCAAAACCACAATGAGATACCATCCCATGCCAGTCAGAATGGCAATTAAAATATCAAGAAACAATAGATACTGGAGAGGCTGTAGAGAAATAGGAATGCTTTTATGCTGTTGGTGGGAATGTAAATTAGTTCCACCATTGTGGAAGACAGTGTGGTGATTCCTCAAGGATCTAGAACCAGAAATACCATTTGACCCAGCAATCTCATTACTGGGTATATACCCCAAGGAATATAAATCATTCTGCTATGAAGACTCATGCACACATGTGTTTATTTCAGCACTATTTACAATAGCAAAAACATGGACTCGACCCAAATGCCTATCAATGATAGACTGGATAAAGAAAATGTGGTATATATACAGCATGGAATATTATGTAGACATAAAAATTAATGAGATTATGTCCTTTGCAGAGACACAGATGAAGCTGGAAGCCATCCTCCTCAGCAAACTAACACAGGAACAGAAAATCAAACACTACATCTTCTCACTCATAAGTAGGAGTTGAGCAATGAGAACACATGGACATAGGGAGGGGAACAACACACACCAGAGCTAGCTGGGGTTGGGGGGGTGAGGGGAGGGAGAGCATTATGACAAATAGTTAATGTATGTGGAGCTTAAAACCTAGATAACTAGTTGATAGGTCCAGCAAATCACCATGTCACATGTACATCTATGTAACAAATCTACACATTCTGCACTTGTATCCCAGAACTTAAAGTAAAATTCAAAATAATTAAAAAAATAAGCAACAGCATTTAATAAAAATATTGATATTTGAAGCAAACACTAAAATATTGATGGTGCAGAGGGAAACAACACTATATATCACTAATAAGGCATAACAAGTTATAGCACTACTCATATTTGGTAGCCAAATATGTGGTTATTACTGTAATTTACAATACAATGAAAACTTTCTTCTTAACATGGGTTCCTTAAACACTGGCATACTTTACATACTTTTTATTGCTTACAATCAACTAAAGCAAGAATGATGGACAGAAGGAAGTACAATAAGCTAGGAGGTAGAGAAAGTAGAAGGTGATACATTACTAAGCTTGTCCCAGCCTCATGAAAAATTTACTTGGTTTCTTAACCACATTAGTAATCCCTGGAGACTCAAGAATCATTCATCTGGCCCCAAAAAAATGAGAAAATAATTGTCTGGCTTCTTCCAGTCTCCTTTTTCTCAATGTTAAATGTTCACCCAATGCATTTAAGTTTACCATACATCTAGACTATCAAGCAGCCCTTTCTAGCAGAGAGAGTTTCTCAGATTCAGGATTATGTTATTCAGGACTTCCATAAAGATCTAGTCTCTGTGAATTGGGTTGGGTCAGACCTGGGTGCTAGAGTATTTGTAACCTGATTTAATTATAAAAGTGAAAGTTATACTGAAGCCGGATTCTTGCCATTGAAAGAGTAGGACAGCTATGTTGTAGCGGCATCAGGAAAAGAGGCAATGGCAATGGTGACCAAGATTTCAACTGTACAGCTGATCATCAGCCAGGACATACAGCATGTGGCCAAGTCCAAGGGGCAAGTAAAGCTGATCAAATTAGGGAGGTGCAAAGATTGATCCTGTTATAGACTAACCCTATGCCACCCAAATCTATTAGTAGCTTCTTATGATAGCTGAATCCTCGATGAGAACAGCCATCATCATTTTCTTCTCAAGAATGCAGGTATAATCCCAAAACTTAAGGGAGTGACCGTTCAGAACTCTTGAAAGACATTAGAGAAGACAACCAAACCAAGCTACCTTATCTACCAGACACTACAACTGGTCCTATAACCATGACTAATATTCATATTTTTATTTCTTTCCCACCCATTTTAGATTTTTTCTCCCTTCAGCCAGTGAGTCAAATAGTTTTCTTCATTTGCTTGATGTAGTATCTCAGGATAGTCATTCATTAATTGCTTCAGAATCCTTCTCAACCTAACATTCCATGGAACCACAAGCAAATAATTACCATCAGCACATGAGATGAAATAATTTCTTCTAATATTAAGCAGATAACAAAGATGACAAAAAATCTGAGTGTGTGAAGCAATATGAAAGATTGTCGAACATATGAGGCAAGATGATATCTGGAATTAATGTAATTAATAACCTTGTTAAATCGATGACTGCCAAGTTGGGTTAAAAATTTTATCTATATGCACTTTACAAGAGAATACTGTTAGGCAGGAATCTAGACCCAACATGGCGGTATCACCCGGCATGGCAGGCCCTTTGTTAGGACTTCCCGCCCTTCAATTCCTGCTAAGACTCTCAGCAGGCAAAAAAAGCCTCTGCCCGCCAAAGAACCCCCACTCTTTGCAAGCTCCTGGACACGTCATTCCCCAGAAATCAAAACCTAACTCAGGAAAACTGAAACCAACAAACCCCGCTTACCTCGCCCTATCAAAGGCCCCCTGATACCCACCCCGGGGGCGACTTCCTCGGCCCTCCCCCAGAGGACAGGTGAACCTCCCCCACGAGCCCAATAAAGGCTACCTTTGTTCTCATCTGCCTCATGTCTTCTTGTTCGGCTCCCCATTTACATTACAAATACATCATAAAAGGAAAGGTCAAATAGAATAACATGGACAAAGATTTATCAGGTAAATGCATCAACATGAATAAATAATGTTATGATAAGGTCAGAATACAGGGCAATAATCATTAAACACAAATATGTGATCAATTTATTTTGAGACAAAGGTCAATTAGGTAAATATTATTTTTTTCCTTAAGCACTAACAGAGTAAAATATAGAAATTGAGACAAAGTAAAAATTAAACAGCTAGTGCTGGAAATTTTAACCTTACATGAAATCAGTTTGACAAATTAAAGACAGCAAATACCTTCATATGTAGAAATGTTGAGTGTTGTTATATAGTTGAATTTATAGATGTTTATAGAACTTATTAATGCCAAAAAATACCCTATCTCAAGCAACAAAGTTTATAAACTTGATTATATATCATCCTAAAAAATTGTGTAGGGTGAAATGAATACCTGTGAAAAAAGATTACTGTCCAAAATGAATTTAAAAAGAAAATGATGAAAGAATAATGATGCATTGTATTTCATGTTAAATTATTTTTATGTCATGTAAAGCTCCTGAATACAGTTTATGAATGCAGAATGTCTCTGATGTTAGAAAACGTCAGATGTAAAAAATAGTTCAATATTGCTTATTATGGAAAGACCCTAACTAAAATAAAAAGCTGTAGTTGGGGTACATTAAAAATAATTTCCCACTATAATTAAATCAAGCTTATTTCTGGAATTCAAAGCAAGTATAAGATTATGAAATGTGTTAATATAATATTCTACATTTTAAGTACAATTAGAAAATCTGATAACCTTTCAATAGATGTCAAAACTGAACTTGATATAATCTATTGCTATTTATAATAAGGCATTAAGAAAAATTGAAATGAAAACACTATGAAATAACAGCCAACATAATGTTTTCTAATACTTAAATGAACTTATGAAATATTTTTGATACAGAAATGTAGAAAAACCACATAGTAAACATTCATGTAATAAAAACTCAGCTTAACATATTAATATTAGCACTTCAAACAATATATCTCATACATATTTATGCATGGGAAGTATATCCTGATATTCAGTGTCATTTGTTTCACTTTAGCATAGTCTTGAAGAACAGTTATTTTAAATTTATAAAATTACATCTACTAATCTTTTCCTTGAGTTTTTCGATTTTTATATATTGTTTAATAATAAAGTCAATGCAGCTTTTTAAAACATTTTATTACTGAAAATTTTAAACATATACAAAAACAAGTAGAATTTTATAATGAACCCCCAATATACCCATTACCAAGTTTCAATAATTATCAATTTGTGACCAAACTTGTTTATACTGTCACTAGCTCCTCCATATCCAGTATATTTTTTAATTCTTCTTTTATTTTAGATATGGGGGCAAAGAACTCACTATACAATCAATGATGCTGAGATAATTGGGTAGCCATATGAAGAACTCAGTTTTTCTTTAAATATTGCAGAATTTTGCTTTTCACATTTAGTTTGTAATATATTTGGCAACTATTTCAGATCGTGAATAACAGGAGTCCAATTTAATTTTTTCAGATGAATACTCAATTGATGCAGAACCATCTACAAATCTACAAGGAAACATTAAATATCACTGAACTGTATGTGCCCACATGTAGCCCTGTAATCTCTCCTCTGCTCCTTTGGTCTTTCCATGGTTTTCACTGTACCTTAATACAGGAGGTAATTTAGTATATGTTTTCAATAACTTTGGTATCTAGTAATGCAAACCCTGAACAGTTGTTATATTTCTTCAAAATTATACATTTATAAATTTAACATTTTCCCATATTAAGTATAGAATCAGTTTTGTCACATTTTATGTACAAAACAGACAATACTAGACCTGCACTGAATTCTTAGATCGATGTGAGGATAATTGTAATCTTTAAAACTGTGAGCTTAATTTCCAGGTTCAGGGTACATCCTTTCCTTTATTCATGTCTCTGTTAATACTGCTCAATATATTGTTATATTCTTAATCATAAAGTATATTCCACATTTTACCAGAGTGACTTTTAATGATATTAGAAATTATCTTTCTAAAAGTACATACTAAGCCAACATCAAGAGAAATCTTTATGGTGATGTAACTGTTCTATATCTTGACTGTAATGGTGGATAACTCAGTCTACACATTTGATAAAATTGCATAAAGCTAAGCACACATACAAGTATGCACATAGGTATCAGTATAAATGTGAAAATATATATAATATGGGTTTTTACATAAATGTCAAATTTCTGTTTTTGATGTGCTACAGTTTTGCAAAATGTTATCATGGGTAATGGATAGAGTAAATCTGTCTATATTACTTATTAAAACTGTAAGTGAATCTATAATTATTGGTTTTGGCAAAGTCTTCAAGACCAATAACCCAAAAGCAAATGCAACAAAAACAAAGATAAATAGATGGGACTTAAATTAACTAAAACTTTCTGCACAGTAAAAGAAATAATCAGCAGAGTAAACAGACAACCCACAGAGCAGGAGAAAATCTTCACAAACTGTGCATCCAACAAAGGACTAATATCTGGAATCTACAAGGAACTCAAATCTACAAGGAACTCAAACAAGAAAAATAAACAATTTCATCAAAAACTGGGCTAAGGACATGAATAGAAAGCTCTCAGATGAAGATATACAGATGGCCAACAAACATATGAAAAAGTGCTCAACATCACTAATGATCAGGAAAATGCAAATCAAGACCAGATGCAATACCACCTTACCCCTGCAAGAATGACCATAATCAAAAAAATTAAAAAATAATAGATGTTGGTGTGGATGTGGTAAAAAGGGAATACCTTCACATTGTGGGCGGGAATGTAAACTAGTATAACCACTAATGAAACAATGTGAAGATTCCTTAAAGAACTGAAAGTAGATCTACCATTTGATCCAGCAGTCCTACTCCTGGGTATGTAAAGGAGTCATCACATGAAAATGATACTTACACATACATGTTTATAGTGGCACAACTCGCAATTGCAAAAATATGGAACCAGCCTAAATGCCCATCAGCATCAAGTGGATAAAGAAAATGTGATATATATATATACACACACACACACACACACATACACATACACATACATACACACACACCATGGAATACTACTCAGCCATAAAAAGAAACAAAATAATGGCATTTGCAACAACCTGGATGGAATTACTTCCAAGAGAAGTAACTTAGGAATGGAAAACCAAACATCATATATTCTCACTCATTAGTGGGAGCTAAGCTGTGAGGACACAAAGGAATAAGAATGATTCAATGGACTTTGGATACTTGGAGGAAAGGGTGGGAGGGGGTTGAGGGAAACAAGATTACACAGTGGGTACAGTGTACACTGCTAGGGTGTTGGGTGCACCAAAATCTCAGGAGTTATCATTAAAGAACTTATCCATGTAACCAAACAGCACCTGCTCCCCCAAAACTTGTTGAAATAAAAAATTAAAGTTAAAATTAAAGCTTAAAAAATGTGAATGAGTCACATTTTTTTACTCGCTCCCAAAGTATATATTCTAACTGTTGTTAGTGTATAGAAATATGATGACTTTCATATTGATGATGTATCCATCATCGTGACTCATCATGGCTACTGAGTTACCATTTATGATTAATTTCTTTGTAAATTTATGAGACATGTATGTAAGGAACCTTGTTATCTGAAAATTAAGACGTTTGAATTTCTTATCATCTTTATTCCATTGTTTATTTTTCTTATCTCACCACACTGCTGAGCCATCTAATTAAAAGTTAAATGAAAGTAATGTGCATTTTTAATCAGCTTCTTATTTTACATACAATACATTTTAATCACTTGTAAGTTTAACATAAGTTTTGTTGAATATCTGTCATTCAGATTAAGGAAGTATATTTTGTTTCTGCTTTTAGCCATAAGGCACTAGGCGCACCCTACTGCCTTAAATAAGGTAAAAACAGAGAAATACATAAAGCAGTATTTTTATGCATAAGACAATATATAGTACAAAACAGTGATGTGCAAAATAAGGGAAAAAATAAGATGAGTTTGTTTCTAATTTGCTCCTAGGCCACAGGACAGGGAGAGGGAGGTGAGTCTGGCAATCTTGGTGAGTTGAAGAGACGTGCATCAGAATTTGGAAAAAAACAGGAAAGCTAAAATTTGTGAAGCAAAATATTGAAGATGATGCAGCTGCATATTGACTAGAATTCTAGAAAATTGTAGAAGAAGAAAACAAAATTTGGCTCATATGTGCAACTAAACCCATGGAAAGAGTCACCAGTAAAGAGGCGGACCAAACAAATTGAAGCATTAGGGGGAATACAAATTTCCATTCTTAGGAATGAAAGAGGAGACACGTTTCCAAATTCTGTACATGTTAAAATGATAATAAGAAAATGCAGTTAGCTGATTCTTAAAATAAATTCAACAATTTGGATTAAAGGAAAAAATTCCTTAAAATACAGACTACTAAAGCTGACTTGAGAAAAACGTGATAGTCTCTACACCTCTCTATCTATTAAAGAAGTTAAATTTATGTTTAACATACATCTCACACACATAAAATTTCAGACCCTGGTGACTGTCTACTCACTCTGTTGATTCTTAACCGTGCAAAACCATTTTAGTTTGCTATATTCCCATTTGTCTATTTTTTGTTGTTGCTTATTCCTTTGTAGTCTTACCCATAAAATATTTTCCTAGACCAATGTCCTGAAGCATATATCCTATGTTTCCTCAAGTAGTTTTATAGCTTTTGTCTTACATTTAAGGCCATAGCCCATTTTGAGTTGATGTTCATGAGAGCAAAGTGATTAGTTTCATTCTTCTACATGTGGGTATCAAGTTTCCAAGCACCAATTACTTCTGCAATGTACATTCTTGGTACCTTTGTTGAAAGTCAGTTGACTGTAAATACTTGGATCTCTATTCTGTTCTATTTGTATATGTGTCTGTTTATATACCAATACAAAGCTGTTTAGATTACTGTCACTTTGTAGTGTATTTTAACAGCCAGGCAATGTGATGTCACCAACTTTGATACTTTTGCTCATGATTGATTAGGCTATTTGAAATGTTTTGAGCTTCCATACATATTTCAGAATTTTTTTTTCTATTTCTGTGAAAAACGTTATTGGTATTTGGTTAGGGATTGCTTTGATCTGTGCAATGTTTTGGGTAGTATGACATTTTAAATATATTAACTCTTTCAACCCATAAGCATGAAATGTCTTTCCATTTTTTTGTGTTTTTATTTTCTTTCATCAAAATTTTGTAGTTTTCATTGTAGAGAAAATAATTTCCTTTACAATAGATACCAAAAAATAAAATAACTAGATATAAATTTAACCAAAATTTCACCCTCTTGGTTAAATTTATGTCTAGTTATCTTATTTTTTGGTATCTGTTGCAAGGAGATTACTTTCTTGATTTTTTCAGCTAGTCTATTATTTGTGTGTAGAAATGCTATTGATTTTTGTCTGATGGCTTTGTATCCTGCAGCTGTACTGAATTCGTTTATCAGGCCTAATTATTTTTTGGTGGAGTCTCTAAATATTTGTTTATATATGATCATGTCATATATATGAGTACAATTTTACTTCCTCTTTTCCAATTTGGCTGCCATTTATTTCTTTCTCTTGTAGAATTAATTTTGCTAAGACTTCCAGTGTTATGTTGAATAAGAGTGGTGAAAGTGGGCATCTTTGCCTTCTTTCTGTTTATAGAAGAAATGTTTTCAGTTTTTCCTCATTGAATATGATGTTAACTGTGACCTTTATTGTGCTGAAGTGTGTTCCTCTGTAGCTAATTTGTTGGAACTTCCTATCATAAAGCAGTGTTAGATTTTAACAAACGTTTTTTCTGTGTTTATTCAGATGATCATACAAGTTTTTGTTCTTCATTCTGTTGATGTATCACATTTATTGATATGCATATGTTGAACCATCCTTGCATCACTGGGATTAATTTCACTTGATTATACTATATTATCATTTTGTTGTGCTGTTGGATTCAGTTTGTTAGCATTTTATTGAGAATTTTTGAATTTATGTCCATCAGGAATATTAGCCTGTAACTTTCCTTTTTTGTTGTGACTGTCTGACTTTGATATCCAGGTAAAACAGACCTCATAGAATAAGTTAGGAAGAATTTCCTCCTCTTCAAGTTTTTTGAACATTTTGAGACATTTCCATTAGATCTTCTTTAAATGTTTGGGAGGATGGAGCAGTAAAGTTACCTGGTCCTCACCTTTTCTTTATTGGGAGATTTGTATTACAGATTCAATATTGTTATTTGTTATTGGTATGTTTGTATTTTCTATTTCTTCTTGTCTCAATCTTAGTAAGTTATTTTTTACTAAGAATTTATCTATTTACTCTGTGTTTTCCAATTTTTTGATATGTAGTTTTTTATAATATCCTTTAGTAATTTTTGTACTTTCGTGGCGTCAGTAGTAACATCTTTCTTTTCATTTCTGATTTTTTTTTAAATTTTGGTTTTCTCTCTCTCTCTTTTTTTTTTTTTGCATAGTCTCTCTCACAGCTTACTGATTTTCTTTATCTTTTCAAGCAACTAACTTTTGAATTCATTGATTTTTTTTCTATTGTGTTTTTACATCTATTACATTTAGTTCCGTTCTGATTTTTCTTATTTCTCTACTACTAATTTTGGGGTTGACTTTTCTTACCTCCTTAGTTTCTTGAGGTGCATCATTAGGTTGTTTATTTGAATCTTTCTATTGTTTTTAAATGTAGGGTTTCTTTTTTGCCAAAACTTCCCTCTTAGCACTGCTTTCGCTGTGTTTCTGAGGTTTTGAGAGCTGTGTTTCCTTTGTTCTTTTCTTCCTCTCTTATTGTTTATCTTTGTAGTATGGTGGTTTTCTGTAGAAATAACATTTGGTTCCTTTCTCTAGAGGAGTGTACACTCTAGTACTATATCTGCTTTCCCAGGGAGATTTATACTCTTCTAGTTTCTCATGATGGTAGATATTATTCTTTTGTTTTAGAATAAAGATGTAGAACTCCCTGAGTCAGTTCTTGGAGGGATGGTCTAATGGCAATGAATTCCCTCAGTTTTTTTTTGTTATTTTCTTTTTCCCCTCAGGGAAAGACTTTATCTCATCTTCATTTCTGAAGGATAGCTTTGCTGGGTAAAGTCTTTTTGGCTGACTTCTCTTTTTTCTTTCAGTAGTTTGAAAATATTATCCCATTCTCTCCTGCCCTATAAGGTTTCTGCTGAGACATCTGCTGTTAGTTTGATGAGTATTACTTATATGTGTGATTTGATGCTTTTCTTATGCTGTTTTTGGAATTATCTTTTTGTCTTTGATGTTTAAAAATTTAACTATAATGTTCCAGGAAAAGTCCTTGTTGGGCTGAATCTATTTGGAAATGTTTTAGCTTCCTATATCTGGATATCTGTTTCTCAAGACTTGGACATTTTTCAATTATTATTTCATTATAAGTTTTCTATCACTTTTCCCACCTCTTCTCCCTATGGAACTTCCAAAATTAAATATGTGTTCTCTTAATGGTGTTCCAATATCATGTGGCCTTTTAAAATCATTTATTACTATTTTTTCTTTTTTTGTCTGAATGAGTGACTTAAAAATTTGTCTTCATTTCATAAATTGGTTTTCTATTATTTGTATTGTCTGTGTGTGGTCTCTTTTTATTTGGCTACAATTAACATTGGTCGTGTATGCAAGTCCCTCAGTAGCTTAGGCTATGGTTGTTTGTGAAGGTCATGGTGTACCTTTTCTGAGAAATGGGACACTTGGGTGGAATAATCCTCAGGCCTCTACAGGGTGTGTGCAGACACTAGCAGTGGTAAAAGTGAGGCGCACGGAGGCCAATTATGGGGCTCCTATTTGTTGTGCTGCTGGATGTGGAGGGTTCGCCAGGCAGCAATGGCAGCTGGTGTCAGGTGGTGTGGTCCTCAGGCCCCTGGGTGGTATGTGTGGGCACTGGCAATAGTGATGGTAGTCCCCAGTTGGGTGATTTATTGGGCTCCTGGGTGGCATGCACAGGCACCTGCAGTCCTTGAGCCCCCAAATGTCATGTGTGAGCCAGTTCAGGGCCCTCAGATGGTATGCATAGGCACCAGTGTTGGCAGCAGTGGGACCCAGGGCCTGGCAATTTTTCAGTCCTTTGGTGGTGTGTGCAGGCTCAAGTGATGGCTATAGCATGTACACATGTGCATCTTGGTGGCAGACCCCAGGCAAACTGCTTCTTGGACCCCCATGAGACAAGTCCTTAGGTCCTCAGGCAGTGCACATGAACCTGCATGGGTCAGTTTGCTGGCCCAGAGGTGGCACCTGTGGATGCATGTTGGATCCACCACTAGACAAGTGGTATGACCATAAAGAGCAGCAGAACCAGGTGGCTCTCAGACTTTGCAGAGTACATCCTTTGACTTCCTATGTCCTAAGGGCAGCCTCCCTGATGTGCTGGACCACCTGTTCCTTGAGATCTAGGCCATTGTGGAGGCCTTATTGCCATGGATATAGTTAAACCCTTGTGTCCAACTGGTGTCATGATGCTGCAGCCTTCTGAATGGATGCAGGGGGATATGGGTGGAGCCTCAGGGATGTGGAGATGCAGGGGCTGTTAGGCCCCAAGTCAGGGCAGAATATAGTATGATGGTAGCTTCACTCTCAAAATGACACTGTACTGCAGCAGCTGGGGGACTTGGGTGTGTCTGGGGGGTTTCAGTGGAGCTATTTCCTTAGAACATTTCAGTCTCATGGACTCTAGGCAACTCCCTATACTGGGCTCAGGGCCTGTGAAGGATGATAAACTCTGCTATAATGTGGATTGCAGGCCTCTGTGGTGGAAGTGTAGAATACTGGGGCTTTCTGTTTACTTTCTTTCCACGATGGGGCATCTTTCTTGACTCCAAACCAATCCTGGCTGACTGGTGTGCTTCCCTCTCCGTGTTATCATCTGGAGTTTCTACAGTTTAAAGGGCTTTTGTCACTTCTTAGAGGGAATAGAGTATCCCTCTTAGATACTCTATTCAACATGTAGTTATTTACTTGCTATTTGGGTCCTTCTGTTTGGAGAAGGCAAGTGCTGGATGACTCTGGTCAGCCATCTGGATGACACCTCCAGAGGTACAGATTTACATTGACTCATATACAGTGATTATGAGCTTGGCTGAATGGTCAGGAATGTGGAAAGAATATTATTAGAAAACTGAGGAAAGAGATACGTGGATATGTGGATAAAACTCTTCTAATGAGGACAAAGTATACAGATAATTGTGTCTTACATTTGTATTCATTAAAAATAAATCTTAGCAATGAAGATCTTAATAATCAAGTGTATAGGACAATCTGTGCTGTAGATATTAGAAGACTTCTTTTCCCAGCCAACCATGTTTATGCTCAATAAGTTTAGAAACAAAAGTTGTCAACTCAACAGGGTTATAGTACACATTGGGTTCAACATCATGGACCTGCAATCACTAAGGCCTCTATGGTTAGATCCACTGCCGATTGTTAAACCTGTTAGTAGGAAAGACCAACAGTGACCTCTCAGTATGGCACATTCCTGGTGCAACCTCGTGGCAAATTAATTACACAGAAACATTTCGAAGGTCATGGAATTGACCATTACATGACATAGATTTGCCTTTCTTACACACAATGCTTCTTTCCAAAGCACCACCTGTAAACCACTAAAATGTCTTTCTTACAATCATGATGTTTCACACACTATTACTTGTGACCGCAGAACATATTTTATAGCAAACAAATTGTGGCTATGGGGTTCTACTTATTGGTTTCATTGGCCTTTTTATGTTCTCTGTTACTGTAAAGTAGTTGGCCTAATAGAATTGGAAAGTGGCTATTTTTTAAAAATAATCTCTTTATTGGGAACATGTTAAATTTAAAGGTTTCCAAGATAGTACAGAGAACTCCCATATATCTCTCACTAAGTTTCAGTTTCAGTTAACATAACATTTAGTTAATGTTGTCTTGTTAGTATGGCACATTTTTCAAAACTAAGGAGCAAATATTAGTATTACTATTAATTAATTCTAGGCCTTCTTGAGATTGTATCAGTTTTTCTCCTAATGCCCTTTCTCTTCCAGTATCTGGTACAAGATACCATTCTGCAATTAGCTGTCATGTCTCCTTAGTCTCTTTCGTTCTGTGACAATTTCTGAGTTTTTCTTAAGTTTCATGTCTTTGACACTAATAGGTGTACTGGTCAGTTATGTTGCGGAATTTCTCTCAATTTGGGTTTGTCTGATGTTTTTGTCATGACTAGGCTGGAGTTATGGGTTTTTATAAGGAATGATGCAGAAATGATATGCCCTTGTCATTACGTCCTATCAGAGGGCACATTATATTAGAATAACATCACTGGTGATGTTAACCTTAATCATTTATTTAAGGTGGCATTTGCCACATTTCCCCACTGTAAAGTTACTATTTTACCCTTTCCGTATTTCACTTTATGTCCAGTCCACCACAAACAAAGTGGGGGAGTTTAAAGTTCAGTTTCTAGAGGAAATAATATTCTTCTTTAAAAAAGAATAGTTTCCTCTTTCTAATTTATTTCTTTATTCATTCAATCATTTATAGCAGTATGAAAACATACATATTTATTTGTATACTTTGGGTAATAATCCCGTAATTTATTTTTCACTGTGTTGTTCAAATATTATGGTTCTGGACACTGACAGCTCTTTCCTGGTGGCTCCTGGGTCCCTTTAACATGCCATAGTCTCTTTGAATATTTAGCACTTCCTATCTTTCTTGTTCTCCAAGCTAATCTTGCATTTTTGTGGATCCAGACTATGAGCAAGTTTTAAAAGCTCAGTTTTCTTGAGAGGCTGGTTTCATAAACACCACCAAAGATATCTAAAGGAATTGAACATATTATTTTGGGAAGACAGTTACTTTGTTTTGGTTATGCAACAAATCGTTTGTAACATGTTATTAAGAAGTGCGATTTGATTGTTGTCTTTGGAAGTTAAGAATGTTTTAAAAAGTATATAGATGGCATGTTGAAAGAGTGTGAACTGTGGTGGGCTTGGAATGCATCAATGTCGTGTCGTGATAATGTATATACATTGGTTTCTGTCCACTGTTCCTGGACTCCCATAGTCTTTGTTAGAGTTTTGTTATGATGTCAGTGTGCTTTAGGCCTCAGGATCAGACCTCAGGAAACAGAAGTTCTCTCTCTGAAATTCTCCTGTCCTTTTATTTGGCCAAGACAGGACTTTAATCTTTTGGTGGGTTAAAAGATCCTTATTCCAGAGTAGTCCTGCCTCATACATATAGTATGAAATCTAACTAATAGCCATGTGCCCTTTTGATGCAATCACACATCTACATGTGGACACCTCTATATGTGATTGGACAAAAAGGCTACATGGTTGTCAGTCACACCTATGTATTAAGCCTCCATATAACCCCCAAAGGACAGGGTTTGAAGAACTTCTGGAGAGCTGAACAAGTGGAGGTTCCTGGAGGGTGACTCTCCAGGGAAGGGTTAGGGAAGCTAGGTGCCCCTTCCCTCATACCTTGTCCTGTGCATCTTTTCACCTGTATCTTCTGTAGTATCTTTTAAAATAAACTGGTAAACAAAAGTATGGGTTTTCCTGGGTTCTTTGAACTGCTTCAGAAAATTAATGAAAGCCAAAGAGGGAGTCATGGAAACCTTGACTTGAAGATGGTTGGTCAGAAGTTCTGGAGTCTAGGACTTGTAATGGATGTCTAGTGGGGGGCATGCATCGGGACCGAACTCTCAATCTGGGGGATCTGATCCTATCTCTAGGTAGTCTTGGAATTGAATTGTAGAACACTCAGTTAATGTCTGCTGCAGAATTTATTGCTTGCTTGGTGGTGAAGAGAACCCCATCCACCCAGCTTTTATAACAGCAGTCTTCTCCTATGCTGATGATTGCTATGGTCTGAAAGCAGACCAAAAACCAAAAGATTAAAACAAAACAAAACAAAACAAAAAACTGTCAACTTAGTTAAATTAGTAATGAAATGTTCTATGCATAAGCTTTGCAGCATAGCTCCAAGACAGTATTAGCCACAGAAGAAACTTTGTGCATAATTTGAAACGTGCACTTAAAGGCCAGCCATATTTTTATATACTGGGAATGTTGGAACAGGGTGCTGTGATGCTTCTGCTGCTTGTGCACATTGTCACTGATCTGCTGGCTTATGGGTTGTTATGAAACAGCAACTCACCTTAGTGCTCCTCCGGTTCCGACTGGTTATACTCCTTCAGCTTTTCTAAGTCCTTGGCCACAGCATGCAACACTGGGGCATCAGTAACTAGACTCTCAGTTTCTCCATGTTTTGTTGGATCCCTTCCTTGAGTTTCTTTGGATCCTGGTTCAAGTCTGTGCTTATCTCTGTGAGAAAAGCTTCTCCTGAAGTTCATCTACAACATGGGGATGAAGGCATGCAGGCAATGAGAGACTGACCCAATTTTTGGCTCCTCCTTGAAGGTTCCATTTCTCTTTGCCGCCTTTGTCTCGCTTTACATTCACCATTCCTTCATAACCATTGGCTTTGCCAACCTCGGTCCCAGCAGCTGAAGAAGAAGCAATGATTGCATATAATCTGCACAACTAGCCCCAACATTTTTGTAAGGTAACATCTCCATAGTTAATTTATTTTGTATTATTTCTCTTTATTCTATTTCAGTAATCAAATTCTCACTGGTAAACTATGAATTTGGAATATGAAGTTACCTAGTCACACATGTATTTCTAGTGGTGGTATGAGGTTTTTCCTGTCCTCCCACCCACTGCTTCATGGGATATCTGACCAGAATAGTAAGTTGGAAAAGCAGGATTTAAATCTATGCTATACTGATTTATAAGCACTTACACTTTTATTTTTATTTTACTTTTTAAAAACTTTTATTTTAGATTCAGGGGTACTATACGGCTTTGTTTTATAGGTAAACTGTGTCACAGGGGTTTGTTGTACACATTATTTAATTACCAGATATGAAGCTTAGTACTCAATAGTTATTTTCTCTGCTCCTCTCCCTGCTCCCACCTTTCACCCTCCGGTAGGCCTCAGTGTCTATTGTTCCTCTCTTTGTGTTCATGCTCATTATTTAGATCCCACTTATAAGTAAGAAATGTGATATTTGGTTTTCTGTTCCTGCATTAATTTGCTCAGGATATGACCTCTAGCTCCATCCATGTTCCTGCAAAGGACATGATCTCATTCTTTTTATGGCTACACAGTATTCCATGGTGTATATGTACCACATTTTATCTATCCAGTCTACCATTGATAGGCATTTAGGTTGATTCCATGACATTGCTATTCTGAACAGTACTGCAATGAACATACACGTATGTGTGTGTCTTCATGATAGAACAATTTATATTCCTTTGGGTATATATCCAGTGATGAGTTTGCTGTCAATTCTTAGTTCTGTTTTTGGCTGTTTGACGAATTGCCTTACTGCTTTCCACAATGGTTGAACTAATTTGCACTCCCACCAAAGATGTATGACCATTCCCTTTTCTCCACACTCTTGCCAGCATCTGTTATTTTTTGACTTTGATAATAGCCATTTTGACTGGTGTGGGAAGGTATCTTACAGTTTTCATTTGCATTTCTCTAACGATCAGTGATATTGAGCCTTTTTTTCATAGGCTTGGTTGACTGCATTTGTGTCTTCTTTGGAATATGTCTGTTCATGTCCCTTGCTCACTTTTTAATGGGATTGTTTATTTTTTTGTCTTGTAAATTTATTTAACTCCCATGCAGATGTTGGATATTAGACATTTGTCAGATGTGTAGTTTGCAAATATTTCTCTCTTTCTGTAGGTTTTCTGTTTATTCTATTGATAGTAGCTTTAGAGGTACAGAAGCTTTTTAGTTTAATTAGGTCTCATCTGTCAATCTCTGTTTTTATTGCAATTGCTTTTAGCATCATCATCCTAATATTTTTGCTGGAGCTTTTGTCAAGAATGGTATTTCCTAGGTTATCTTCCAGTGTTTTTATAATTTTAGGATTTACGTTTAAGTTTTTAATCCATCTTAAGTTGGTTTTTCATATGGTGTAAGGAAGGGATCCAGTTTCAATCTTCTGTATATGGCTAGACAGTTCTCCCAGCACCATTTATTGAATAGGGAATTCTTGCCTTGTTGCTTGTTTTTATCAGGTTTGTTGAAGATCAGGTAGTCTAGATTTCGAGGGAAACTACCTCAAAATAATAAGAACTATCTATGACAAATCCAACATCATACTAAATGGACAAAAGCTGGAAGCATTCCCCATGAACATGGGTACAAGGCAAGGATGATCTCTCACCTCATTCCTATTCAACATAGTATTGGAAGTTCTGTACACAGCAATTAGGAAAGAGAAAGAAATAAATGGCATCTAAATAAGGTAAGAGGAAGTCAAAGAATGCCTATTTGCAGACAACAGAATTCTATATCTAGGAAAACTCTGTAGTCTTGGTCCAAAAGCTTCTTCAGCTGATAAACAGCTTCATCAAATTTGAGAATACAAAATCCACATACAAAAATCACTAGCATTACTATACACCAACAATAGCCAAGCTAAGAGCCAAATCTGGAATGTAATTCCATTCACAAATGCCACAAAAAGAATAAAATACCAAGAAATACAGCCAACCAGGCAGGTGAAAGTTCTCTACAATGAGAATTACAAAACACTGCTCAAGGAAATCAGAGGTGACACAAACAAATGGAAAAACATTCCATGCTCATGGATAGGAATAATCAATATTGTTGAAATGGCCATACTGCCCAAAGCAATTTATAGATTTAATGCTATTCCTATCAAATTACCAATAACGTTATTTACATAGCTAGAAAAATCTATTTTAAAATTCGTGTGGAACAAAAAAAAGACCCAGAATAGTGAAGACAATCCTAAGCAAAAAGAATAAAGCTGGAGGCATCATGCTACCTGACTTCAAGAGGGCTACAGTAAGCAAAACAGGATGATACTGGTACAAAAACACACATATAGACCAATGGAACGTAATAGAGAGGCCAGAAGTTAGGCCACACACCTACAACCATCTGATCTATGATAAAGCTGCCAAAAACAAGCAATGGTGAAAGGACTCCCTATTGAATGAATGTGCTGGGATAACTGGCTAACCATGTACAGAAGATTGAAACTGGACCCCTTCCTTACACCATACACAAAAATCAACTTAAGATGGATTAAAGACTTAAATGTAAATCCTAAAATTATAAAACCACTGGAATGTAACCTAGAAAATACTATTCTGAAAAAAAGCTCTGGCAAAAATCTTAGGTGTTCATTATAATCTTTGATGATTATTTTTATTTCTGTGCAGTCAGAAATACCCCCTTTGTCATTTCTGATTTTGTTTATTTGGGTTTTCTTCTCTTTTCTTCTTTATTAGTCTAACTAGCAGTCTATTTTATTAATTTTTTAAAAAAAATCTCCTGACTTCATTGATCTTTTGAATGGTTTTTCATGTCTCAGTCTCCTTCAGTTCAGCTCTGATTTTTATTGTATCTTTTCTTCTGTTAGCTTTGGAGTTGGCTTGGTTTTACTTCTCCAGTTCTTTTAGTGATATTGGACTGTTAATTTGCATTCTAACATTTTGACATGGGTGTTTAGTACTAGACATTTCCTTCTTAACACTCCTTAGCTGTGTCCCAGAGAATCTGGTATATTGTATCTTTGTTCTCACTAGTTTCAAATAACTTCTTGATTTCTGCCTTAATTCCATTCTTTGCCCAGAAGTCATTCAGGGGAAGGTCATTTAATTTCGATGTAGATGTATGGTTTTGAGGGATTTTCTTAATGTTGAATTCTGTTTTTATTGTGCTGTGGTCCAAGAGTGTGGGTGGTATAATTTCATGTTTTAAAATTTCCTGAGGATTGTTTTATGTCTAAATGTGTGGTTGATTGTAGAATATGTGCCCTGTGCAGATGAGAAGAATGTGCATCCTGTTGCTTTTGGGTGGAATAATCTGTAGATGTCTATCAGATCCATTTGATCCAGTGTTGAGATTAGGTCTTGAATATCTTTGTTAATATTCTGCCTTGATGATAGTCTAATGCTGTCAGTGGGGTGTTGAAGTCTCCCACTATTATTTTGTGGGAGTCTAAGTCTATCTGAAGATCTTTAAGAACTTGCTTTGTAAAATCTGGATGCCACTATATTGAGTGAATATATGTTAAAAATCATTAGGTCCTCTAGTTGAATTGAACTCTACCATTATATAATGTCTTTCTTTGTCTTTTTTATCTTTTTTGGTTTAAAGTCTGTTTTGTGTGAAATTAGAATTGAAACCCTTGCTTTTTTTCTATTTTACATTTGATTGGTAGATTTTTATCCATCCATTTATTTTGAGCCTCTTCATGTCATTGAACATGAGATGGGTCTCTTGAAGATGGAATACCATTGGGTCTTGGTTCTTTATCCAGTTTGGCATTCTGTGCCTTTTAGTTGGGGCATTTAGCCCCTTTATATTCAAGATTAGTATTGATATGTGTGGATTTGATCCTGTAGCCATTTATTATGCCAACTTTTTGTGTGGTTGCTTTATAGTGTCATTGGCCTGTGTACTTAAGTGTGTTTTTGTAGTAACTGGTAAATCTTTCCTTTCCATTTTTAGTGTTTCTTTTGGGAGCTCTTGTAAGGCAGGTCTGCTGGTAATCAAATTCCTCAGCATTTGCTTGTCTAAAAGGGATCTTATTTCTCCTTCATTTATGAAGCTTAGTTTGTCTAGACATGAAATTCTTGGTTGGAATTTCTTTCCTTTGAGAATGTTGAATATATACCACCAATCTCTTCTGGCTTAGGGTTTCTGCTGAGAGGTTCACTGTTAGTTTGATGGTCTTCCTTTTGTAGATTACTTGTCCTTTCTCTTTAGCTGCTCTTTACAATTTTTCTTTCATTTTGACATTGTAGGATCTGATTATTATTATATGTCCTTGGCATAATTTTCTTGTGAAGTACTTTGTGAGAGGTTCTCTGCATTTCCTATTCTGCTCGTATCTTTCAGGAATGTCAATGAGTCATAGATTCAGTCTCTTTACATAATCTCATTTATCAGAGGTTTTTTTTTTCATTCCCTTTCATTCTTTTTTAAAATTCTCTGTCTTATTTAAGAAAGCCAGTCTTCAAGTTCTGACATTTGTTCCTTAGCTTGGTCTTTTCCGCCTCTGGGAGTTGTGACTGCATTATGAAATTCTTGAATAGTGTTTTTCAGCTCTAGCAGGTTGGTTACACTCTTTTCTTTACTTGCTGTTTTGTCTGTCAGCTCCTGTATTGTTTCATTGTGATTTTTAGCTTCCTTAGATTGGACTTTAATATCTTTCTGAACCTCAATGATTTTTGCTCCTATTCATATTCTGAATTACATTTCTGTCATTTCAGCCATCCTAACCTGATTAACAACTCCTGCTGGAGAACTAGGGCAAACATTTGAAGGAAAGAAGACACTTTGGTTTTTTGTATTCTCAGAGTTCCTGCACTGGTTCTTTCTCATCTTTGTTGGCTGATGTCCCTTCAATCTTTGAAGCTGCTATCCTCTGGATTTTCTTTTTCTTTTATCGGATTTGATAATCTTGGGGGTTTGATTGTGCTATAAGCTGCGTTCACTCAACTGGTGTCATTTCTGGAAGATTTTGGGGGCCCAAGTCTCCGCTCAGTACTCCTGATTGCCTGCTCTAACTCTGGGGGACTAGCATTCAGCCCTAGCTTTGATCTCTGGCTCCTTGAATTTAGAAACCTGCTGCACTGGAGGGTCTAAGGTGCTCCTAGACCTCTGGTCACAACACTCCGATGTGTGGTGCCAGCCAAAGCACTTGCTGCACTGGTGGCAGGATCATTTTCATTTGCATGTGACAGCAAAGGCAGCAGTGGCAGCACAGCACAGTGCATGTTCCATTGTTGCTGCAGGGTGCTAGAGGGTGCCAGGGTGCTGGCCTCTGTGTGGGTGTTAGCAGCAGGGGTGACGGCAGTAACGCTTGGCAGTATGGGAACCTCTACCCGTGACAGTGCACTGGTGTGGTGTGAACCTCTACCCACACTTGCACTAGTGGTGGTGTTAGCACAGGGGTGGGAACTGGTGGGGCACAGGACTCTATGCACCCTTTGTGCATGTTCATGCCGGCAGCAGAGCCCACCCAGGGCTGGGGGAGAGTCCATTGTTTTCCATGCCTTAGTTTTATGCAGGCAGCTCCAGTGCAAGGATGGGGTGCTGGTGGGTGTGGGGGTGGTGGGCTGCATGACCATCAATGCTCCAACAACTATAGTGGTGCGGCAAGGAGTTGGGGTGTACTCACATTGTCAGCAGTGGCAAGGTGGGGTGCACATGCACACACACATTCATGGGAAAGGAAGGCTAGATCTTCCTGAGCACATACCAGCAAAGCAAAGTGGGGGGTGGCTGAGTGCCTGTAGGCAAGTCAGTGCTGGGGGGCTACATTGAGGAAAAGGCACAGGAGAGCTGGTGCACGCAGGGACTACTCTGGTGAAGTACTCTGTCCATTAAGCGCTGCCTACCAGCATGGGAGCTAAGACGTAGGCCCCTAGGATATACCTGGGGGCTTCACTGCAAGAAAACATGGCCAGGCTGAGGTCCCAAGGGAGACCAGCAGACTGAAGAGTGCTCATGTCAGATTGTCCCTGTCTGATGGGCAATACTGTCCTGAATAATTCAGGTCTGAGAGTTCCCCTAGGGATAAAGTCTGCTTTGGGAGTTAATCAAGCCTGGAAGAATGGGCATCCCTGGCTGTCCTCCACCACAGACACTCCCACACCAAATTCTCTGGGTTGTGACCTGGCTGGAGTTCTGCCCTTACCACTTCCCTAAGTAGCTTTCCCTGCCAACTCAAGTGCCCGTAGTGGTTGAAGGGTCTCCTCCTTTTGGGATTCCAGAGGCCTGTGGTGAGAATGAATTGCTCCTTGTCTGTTCAACTCATGCCCTCTGTAAGAGTCACTGGAAGCCAGGAACAAGTCTCAGTACATGGTAACCCCATGTAGGGTTCCCAGCTTCTTCCCCCTTCAGCCTAGTCTCTGTTACTTCCCTCCACCCGGTCTCAATGGCTTGCCTCTGAAGACATGCTAGCATTGTGTTAGAATGAACACATATCCTTCCTGTTGGTAAAGAAGGTAACTGTTGAATAAATTAACAAAACCTTTTTCATTTATCAATTTAGTTATTGTTGTAAGTTAGTACACATAATTTTTTTTTCTTTTTCTTTTTCTTTCTGAGATAGTGTTTTGCTCTATCACCTAGGCTGGAGTGCAGTGGCACAATATCGGCTCACTGTAACCTCCACTTCCTGGGTTCAAGCAATTCTCCTGTCTTAGCCTCCTGAGTAGCTGAGACTACAGGTGCCAGCTCCCACGCCCGGCTAATTTTTGTATTTTTAGTAGAGACGGAGTTTCACTAAACTCCAGTTTGGCCAGGCTGGTCCCAAACTCCTGACCTTGTGATCCGCCTGCCTTGGTCTCCCAAAGTGCGGGGATTACAGGCATGAGCCACCGTACCAATCAGTATTTATAATTTTGAAAAATAAATTTACAACATCAACTTTAACGTTAACATTAAACAAACACAAGTTATATTTTTAGTAATGACTATGTTGTATGAAGGAAGAAAATTGGGTAGAGAGAAATGCTAAGATTTTGAACAGTTGTTGGAAGACATAAAATTAATCAATAGACATCTATTGGTGAGGATATCATATGAAAAATTAACTCTATCATGAGTATGGTAAGTTAAAACCCATTTATAAAAAGCATTTATGGCTTTCCTTATGGTTTAAACTGTAATATTTCTGAGAGACTCATGAATGTCTGCACAAGTGAGTGTGTGTCTGTATGTGTGTGTGTGTGTGTGTGTGTGTGTGTGTTTAAAGTTCCTTGACTGAACAATAAAAAATATAGCTACAAATCAGCCTGCTGGAATGAGCCCAAAGGAAATAAATCTTGGAATTCCTGTTACCATGGATCCACTCTGACTCATAGGGCACAGCTGGAACTCTTCCTCAGAACACGCAGTGCCATAGTTTCCTTTCCTCTTCCTCACTCTCCCAACGGTTTTTGGAGATATTTGTTCTGAAGATGGCAAACTTGTTTTTGTGGAATATTTGGACTCCACCTGGAAGATGTGGCATTTTTTGGAAATAATTACTCTCTACCTTTCCAGATGATAGATTTCAGATCAAGACCAATGCTTATGAATATGGAATGTAACACTTAGGTTAAAGGAAAGCATACCTTTGCAGACAACTGCAGAGTCTGGGACCAGGTTAGGAGGTTAAAATCCACGAAGCGACACAGTATAATAACTTTTGTAAAGTTTTTACTCTTTGAAGGTGTTTACTTTATAATGGTAGGGTGGACACCTCACATTTTTCCCCCAGTGACATCTTACATTTATTACATATTGTTTATTCTCTTTCTCCTTCAAACTAAGTGTTACATGTAAAATTTGAATACTTGAATGAGCTTATATGCTCAAAGTAAGAAACATAGTCATAAAAGGACATGTAGCATGCGCTGTCTTTTCTTCTTCAACTTACTCTTGCCTAAGTAGTGACGTTGAACCTAATGGGACTTTAGTCTCTGTGTCAGTGCTGTGATAAACAATAGAGTTACCAATGACCTCTTGTAGAGAGCAGAAGGTTTGGGAAAGACCTTTCCAATAGACAGCACCCACATCCCTTTGGGACTTACTCTCTTTCTAAAATTATTAAGTTGAAATGGAATATGGTAATCATTTAGATTGCATGTAAGACATAAAAAAATAACAAAACCAAATTCAGCCAGAATTATCTGTAGGAAAATTCTTAATCAGAGAATAGGACAATTACTCACTGTAAATGTACATATTTAAAATAAAAATATAGTGCAAGTTATGGTCTAAATTATATAGTGGATTCTCATACAGTTTGTTCAGAATGATGAAAGCAAAAAAAAGACAGGATTGTCATTTACAAAATACAGATAGGAATGATTATTTCCTATCAACTGCACACAAATGTGTGAATCAATCACAGATTGATTTCAGTTGGGAGGGGGAAAAGCCTGTAAAGTTCTTAGCTCCTTTGAGATGTTCTGGATGACCTTTAAGTCACTTTCTTACTTTTTATTGTATTGTCATTAACTTACCTTGGCAATTAGATACATTCGATAAATACTTTGCTTAGAAAAATATCTACTTTTGAAATGATAAATTTTAGATTGAATTATGGGGACATAAAAAGTGTTTCTTTCTAAACACTGTAAATTATATTGCTATAACATGTTTCCCCCCCAGAATAATAAACTCACTAGAAAGCAATGTCTAAAATATGAACTATATTTTATAAAAAAGAATTAAATAAATAAAATTATGTTAAGTCCCGGGGATATTTTGCACAATGTTTATGTCAAAATTGTTCAGCTTTCCAATTAAGGCAGCTGTGATATATAATTTTTACTAAAACTGTACAAATGGGAAAATAAGCTATGCTGCATTTAACTAATATACACAGCTTTTACTTTACATGTATTTTTAAAATGGTTAGAAACTAAAAGCGTATTAACTTAGAATGTTTTGAGTACATCAAAAATGTTAATTCTAGAATATCTTCAACAGTAAATGAAAACAAGAAATTTAAAAGTCTTCTTTTGAATTTTGCGTTTAAATAATCATTTACTCTCAAATGTTCAGGAGTATGTAACCTTAAGGCAATTAATATATTACCTTTGGGGACTGTATTAGTCTGTTCTCACACTGCTATAAAAATCTACCTGAGACTGGGTAGTTTACAAAGGAAAAAGGTTTAATTTGCTCACAATTCCACAGGCTGTGCAGGAGGCATGACTGGGAAAGCTGGAGGAAACTTATAATCATGACAGAAGATCAAAGGGGAAGCAAGCATGTCTTCACATGTAACAGGAGAGAGAGTGAAGGCGGAAGTGCTACATACTTTTAAACAACCAAATCTCATGAGTGAAATCTCATGAGAATTCACTCACTGTCATGGGAACAGCAAGGGGGAAATCTGCCTGCCTCCCTCTCCCTGAACCAATCACCTCCCATCGGGTCCCTCCCCCAACCCTGGGGATTACAATTCAATATAAGATTTGGGTGGGGACAGAGAGCCAAACCAAACCATATCAGGGACTTTTATTATTCAAATTAGCACTTAAAAAACAATTGATATACATAGTAATTATTCTCTTTATGAAGACAGAAAATATTTTTTATACTTCTTTCTACAAAGGAATATTTAGCTACCTTATATATGCATATCATTGCAGTTCAAAATGTATCAGTTTATTGATGAGATAAGTTAATTCAATTTTACCTTGAAAAGAATAGGTGTGACATTTAGAGAGACTTTTTGACATTTGTTTTATATCAACTTCTAACAGTCAAAAAATAGTCTATTTCTGAAACTCAAGTTTGAACTGAAAAGGCACATTTCATTTCAGCCTCTTATGATAGCATATTATAATTTGTGTATTGTATTTACAACAAAACAAAATACTGTTGAAAAACCCTTCATCTCACTTTCAAGTCTTCAAATCTTGATTATAGTTTAAAGAGTTAAAGATTCTTTTTGTTTGTTCATTTGTTTTCAACTTACTCTTTAAATCTGAGGTGGTCTATGGGTAAATTTCAGTGTAAGGCTAACCTACTAATATAACTTAAAAGGCCATTTCATAAAGAAGAACATCAAAAAACGTTTTGAGATTTACCTATTGTTAAAATACCTTCCTTGCAGGATTATTGTGATAACTAATTAAAATATCTTAAATAAGAAATATGATACAATGTATGTTTTGTGACAAATTTTGACACTCACACATATACACACTTGTGTTGAATATCTATATACGAAGAAACAGGTACAACTCAAGCTGAGGCGGTCTTTAGCAATTTATCTTTACCTTCTATTTTGAATTTTCTACCAGAAAAGGCAAAAATGAAAATTAAAGGTTATGTAACTTCAATTGCATCCGAAAGAAAAAAAAAGCTGAGAAGTTGCAACACATGATTAAGATTAGCAGATTTTATTCAGGTCAAGAATTCTGAATTAATTAGCAGTGGAAGTCCTTCTTATATAAGGTGAATTGAAAGACAATGCAAAGTATGCAATTGATTTCTAAAAATTAGCAACAAAACCCAAAAGCATCTTATTTTATACTTTTTTCCTACATAGATCCTTTGTGAAAAATATTCCAGTATATTGAAGAAGAAAATGAGAACATGGGTATAAGTGTTAGATTCAATTAGCCCCATTATTGCCTGTTGCCAACTAACAATGATCCATTTAACTAATAGTTCTATTATTCTGTGGTTGTTTTGATTTTTTTTCTCTGGTTTTAACTACAAAAGAGAGAAAATTAAACTGGTACTTTCATTCCACTTTTTGGTAAAATTTTATCTTAATGTAAATTTTATGATTAATATATTTATTTATCAATGTAGCATACCTTTCTAATGAATTCATGATAAAAACATCATTAATATTTATAGATTAATATATTATATATTATATGTTAATATATACATTTGAAAATAATATGGTGAAAATATAATTAAAAGTTATATATTTCCATATTATATAAATATTTATCTATCTATATATCATATATGATGTTATTTAAATATAACTATATTATGATCATATATTAATTATATACAACCTATTGTATTAAGCAAATTTGTTAAATAAATTATATATTTTACATCATTGATATTAATGTATTAACTGACAAAACTTCAATATATTACTTTAGCGATAGGCAAATATTACACAGGAATGTTTTCTTTGGAAATGCACTATGAGATTATACTATAAATATTAATAAATAATAAATATTAATAATATTTATAATGCCATTTAAAAATTTATGCTTTTGCATTTCACAATTAATTTGTGCATCCATGATAAATTTTCACTTAATGGTGCAATAAGATCAATTTAATTAAAATTCTATTTCTATAGTTCAGTTTTATAATACAAGCAGCTAGAAAATATTGTTCAAATAAATAAGTATATAGAAATAAAAGGAATTTCATTATGGCAATATCAAAAACTCTTTAAATTTCTTCCAAGATTTTAGCCAAAATCACATATTAGTTTATCAATGAATATCATTTTTTATATTTTTAATTGAGATTCAATTTACAGGTTGTAAACGGTCACTGGTTTTGTGTTCAATTTTGTGAGTTTTCCAAAACATATACTGTCATGTAACCATGAGCAGATCTAGGACAGCTCAATTGTCTCTGCCCTTCAATCTTTCTGTGGATGTTCCTTGGTAAAACTGTTGTTTAGTCACAGCCTCAGGCAAATAGTCATCTATTTTCTTAAAGGTTTTCTTTCCTTTTCCTCAATGTCATGGAAATGGATCATACTGTGTACAACCATGTTTAGTCTTTCTGCCATTTAGCATAATATATTTGTGGTTCCATTATGTTGCATGTATCAGTAGTGTGTGATTTTTAATGTTGAGTAATTCCATTTTATGATGTACCTTAATGGCTTATCCATTAAGCAGTTGTAGGGCATTTGGAGTGATTCCAGTTTTCGGTAATTGCTATTAAAGTTGCTGTAAACATTCGTATATAGATTTTGAAATGGTCATAGATTTTCATGTCACTTGGCTAATATTTAGAAGGAAAACTGTTGCTACACATGTTAAGTGGATGTTTGACTGTATAATCAACTGTCAAATTGTTTCCCAAAATGACTGTATTATTTTGGATTTCCACTGTCAAGCTATAAGAATTCTAGTTGCTCTGCATCCATAACAGAATTTGACAAAATTATTGAAATTAATTGACTACATCTATGGATCAATGTCCAGACTTTTTATTTTGTTCTGTTGATATCTGTTTATTCTTTTGCCAATACAAACTATATCTAGTCTACTATAAAGTTAGATTAACTCTAGAAATTGTGCAGTGTAAGGCTGACAACTTAGTTCTTTCTCAATTTATTTTGGATATTCTACTTTCTTTCAAAGGTATTTGTTGATTTCTATAAAAACAATTTCAGCCTTCATTTTTATTGAGATTGCAATGTATTCATAATGCAGACAGGGGAGATTGATGCAATTGTGGTTTCCAATATGTAAAATAGTACGTATCTGTATTGCTCTTTTGATTTCTTTCATCAATGTTTTGTCGTTTCCAGCATACAGATCTTTTTACATATCTTGATAGACATAACTATTTCATATATTTGGTAATATGTAAGTGGTACTTAAAATTTTTAATTTTCAATTAATTTGTTAGTGTTTAAAAGTATAATTGATGTTTGCATATTGATTTTGCATCCTGTCATGTTGTGAAGCCCTTACATTTACTTATTAATTCAAATAGCTTTTCTTTTGTAAGTCCTGGGATTTTTTTACATAAAAAATGTTAGCTGCAAAGAGACAATTTTAATTTTTCCCTTCCAGTACATATACCTTTTATCCATATTTTTTTTGTCTGTGCACTAGCTATGACCTCCAGTATGATACTGAATAGAAGTATTTACTTACTAGTGAGAGTATATATTCTTACCTTTTTCCAAACTTTGGGAAAAATCAGTCTTAGTGATGTTAACTGTAGTTTGTTTATTGCTTTTGGTGTTGTTGACCAGATTGAAGATATTCCTCTCTATTCTTAGTTTGCTTTGACTTATTATTATAAATGAATGTTGAGTCTTGTTAGAGGATGTTGCTGCATCTATTATATGTGTTTCCATCTTTTGTCTGTTAATGGCGAATTCTGTTGTTTGATTTCCAAATATTGAACCAGCTTTGCCTTTCTGGGATAAGCCAAGATTGGTTACAATGTATTGTATTATCCTTTTTACATGTAACTGAATTTTGTATTTTATGTATTGCTATATTTTATTTAAAAATGTTGCATATATGTCCATGAAGGACATCAATCTGTAATTTTTTATTAGATTTTGTCTGAATTTTGAATGAAGAAGGATTAGTCTTCTAAAATAATTTAGGAAAGATTTTATCCTTTTTCATTTCCTGGAAGAGTTTATATAGGATTGATACTTTTCGTTCTTTAAATTTGTGATAGAATTCACCAGGAAGGGCATATAGCCAGGGGTTTCCTTAGTTTAAATATTTTTGAACAAAGATTTAATATCATTATCATGTAGATATTTAAAATCATGTAGAACTATTGAGATTACTTCTTGAATGAGAAATGCTAGTTTTGAATTTCTAAGGAATTATATCATCTCTTTCAAATTTTCTAGTCAATAGGCATTGATTTACTTATATTTTCTTATTGTCTCTCTCTCTTTTTTTTTTTTTTTTTGAGATGGGGTCTCACTCTGTTGCCCAGGCTGGGATGTAGTGGTGCTATCATGGCTCACTGCAGCCTCGACCTCCCTTGGCTCAAGTGTTCCTCTCACTTCAGCTTTCTCAGCAGCTGGTTCTACAAGCATACACCACCACTCCTGGCTAAATTTAGGGGGGGATATTTTTTGAGGATATGATCTTTCACCATGTTGTTCAGGCTGTTCTTAAACTCCTGAGCTCAAGCAACCTACCCACCTTTGGCCTCCCAAAGTGTTGTTAAGATTACAGGCATGAGCCACCACACCCGGCCTTATTATTCTTTTAATATTGGTAAGATGTGTGGTAATTTCTCTTCTTTTCTTCCTAGTATTTGTGGTTTTTATGCTTGATTTTTTGTGGTGACTCTGGTGAGAATTTTTTCAGTTTTGGTGATATTTTCAAAGAACCAGTTTTTGCTTTCTTTGATTTTTCTTCTCCTTTTAGACTTTTTTTTTTAATTTCACAGATAAATTATTCTTTGATATTTCTTTTCTTGCCCTTTTTAGGGTTTTATTTGTTCTTCTTTTCTTCTAGGTTATTTAACAAACTTAGATCATCTATATGAGGACTGTCTTCTAAATAAGCATTCAGTGCTATCATTTCATTGCACACCATCAATTTTAATATATTTTGCTTTCATTTTTATTCAATTAAAATATAATATGCCTCTCATATATTCTTTGATTATTTAATTACACATATATGTTGTTTAATTTAAATATATAAATATCTTTTAAATATCATTCTATTAATAATTTCTAATTTAAGCATGTTATAGTTAGAGGTTTAATGGCAAAGAGATCCAGTCATTCTCAGGTTCTTTATATCCTCCCTTCTGAGTTAGTGACAGGTTGGCCTATGCAATTAGGAATATTCATCTCTGAATCTAGACTTTACATTATCACAAGCAGACAAGGCCATATAGTACAAGGAACCCATACAATGCACCCCATCTTCCTTTCAACTTATGCCAGCAGCCTTTCCTCAATGTTCTTCTTAGCAATTCTTTAGTGACCTATAATGCAGGTCTGATCTTTCAGAGGAAACATCAGAGAATGATAACTGATCAACATTGCTCTGAGTAGCAAGCATGTAGAAAAAGCAATAAGAAAAAAAATGTCAACTATTAAGTGACTTTTTAAATGGAGAATACCACAATCTGAGATTTTCTGGGTAAGTTTAGGTTTTTGTATGATTCACCTCAGTGCATTATTAGCTTCAAATCCTCTGGCTTTACCTGGTCAGGGGCTGGGTACTCAAGAGTTCTACATAAAGATCCCATTTCACCCTGAGCTTTAAGTTGTTCCTATGAGCCTGATTTTTCAGAAAGACTTGCTCTTCTTCTCTTGCCTAACTCATTGGTAGGCTGCTGTGGTATGTTCCCTAGAACTTGCTGGCTTTTTTGAAATAGGGTGGGGACAGCAGAGTGTTTTTTGTTGTTTCCCTCAGCCTAAATTTAATCAGGCCTTGTGTGTACCTATGTTCAGGGCCTGTGTCTCTGAATCTTGACAATGGGACTTTCTAATTGATCCTGCTCCTGCGCAGTGATCGGGTACCTCCAATGATTTGGCCCCAAAAGTGTGTCCTGTCTCTCTCCTAGGAATAGAAGTGTTTCATTATATTTCCCCTCCTCTTTGTTCCAACGGATTTTCTCCATCTGCCATTAGGGTGACAATTTGCTTCCTAGTAGTTTAAGTCTTCTGTAGTGAAGACTATGGGTGGAGCTTGCTTGTTCTTTCTCCCAGGGCCTGATGCTTTCCTCTCCTAGGTCTGCAGCAAGAGGGATTTTCTGTCCCTCTGTCAGCCAATGTTTCTTGTGAGCCAATCGTGAGGTTTTTGGAGAAGAGTCTTCGAGTGAGTATAAATTTCCATTTTGTCTGTGGCTCAGTTTTCTATACTCTCATCCTAGCCCGAAGCCAGCATTTAGTAATTTTGTTAACAATTTAACTGTATTGTTCTTACCACATTTTATGTGTACTTGGCATTCTTTTCTCCAATGCACTGCCTTAGATGTGTAAGTGCTTGTATACAATCTCTCCTTGACAGGATTTGTATTTCAATTTCAGGATACATTATTTACTGTGACTTTAACTCTTTAATGAGTTACAGAAAACTTATGATTTTGTTGAAAACTCAGCTGCGTGTTTGTGTGCGTGTGTGTGTGTGTGTGTGTGGTTGGAGAAATCCTCTTGCCACCTCTCAAATATTACTTTTAATAATCTATCAACTGACAATTATTCAAGTCTTCCTCTACAAACTTTTGAAAACAATGTCAGCCATCTGAATTGGTGAAAATTATTTGTTAAATAAGATATTGAATGTGCATATTATTACTTTTAATATATAACAAATATTTTGAAATATTCTTTTTGTGAACCATTTTATGATTTGTGGAAAGTGACAAATTCTACCTTTAGTTTCAAAATATGGCAAATGACTTTTGCAAAAGGGAAAGAGAATAGGGGAATGAGTAAGTAATAGGGATTTTTTATTTTTGTTTTTGTTTTGTTTTGTTTTGACAAGGTCTTACTCTGTTCCCCAGGTTGGAGTGCAATGGTGCAATCTTCAACCTCCCTGGACTCAGGTGATCCTCCCACCTCATCTTCCCAAAATAGCTGAGACTACAGGCATGCTCCACAATACCCAGATAATTTTTCTTTTTTGGAAGAGATGGGGTTTCACCATGTCGCCCAGGCTGGTCTTAAACTCCTGGGCTCAGGTCATCTGCCTGCCTCTGCCTCTCAAAGTGCTGAAATTGCAGGCATGAGCCACTGTGCCTGGCCAAGTATAGGTGTTTGAAGAAATATCAGTCTTAGGGAATGCTACATTTGAAAGTTACACACAAGGAAATTGAAATATTTAAAATTAAATATTGCAACATGTAAGACACATTTTTTTAGAAATCTTTCAGTACTTGTAGAGATTAAATAATCTATTTTGAAGACTCACGAGTTAATTAATACCAAGGTTAAGCTGAACGTGTGGCACATCAACAATTTTTAATAAATATTTACTATTTTTATTATTAATAAAAACCAATACAATGGCAGATTAGAATGTCAAGGGTGGAGAATTTTAAAACAGTAACTGAAATAACAGAATTATGCAGCATAGCATATTGATGATATGGATTGATTCAGTTACGCAGCTTAACACAACTACAGCATTAATTGTTATACTGTTTTTTAAATATCTTTCCTAAACATGTATAACAGGCTTGTGAGAGATAAATCATACTTGATATTACCTGTAGGCATTTAAACCAAAGAGATTTAATGTTTTCCATTGAAGTAATGTTTATATGCTATGAGTACCAGGCAAGTAGAATAATTAAATAATGCTTCCTTATGAAAATCAAGGACTCTAAATTATACATGTTCTAAAAACTGTTTTATTTACTCATAAGTAGTGGAAACATAGATACCTTCAAAGTGTTAAAATATTATAAGGTTATTTTTTATTCGTGCATGTTTTCAAACAATTGCTTAACTGAATTCTTGAGATAAAACTCACAAATGATGAAAAAGTCGACCTTGAAGTAGATGGTGTTACGAACAATCATGAAACAATTTTCTACCTTTATATGATTCTTATAATTGAATCAAATCTGTGGAGTTCTCAGTCCCAGAGCATGCTCATGATCAAGTAAACTGCAAAATCTACACCCAAATTAAATGATAATATACGAATGATATAATTTTAAAATGCTATCTAAGTATTCATGTATCTTTCAAAGACAATGGTATTAGTGTGGCATAATACATTTATGATCTAGCTCACTTGTTTAATGAGACAATTTCTGGAATAGTTGATTAGGGATGCCCCACTGGCATTTAAAAGGCTGCTTGTCTTTCCCAAACATTTAATTACAATGATCCAGTGACAGTTCTATAAATACCTACAAGAACCCCAACTATATGATGTTCTAAACTATCAATTGGTATACATCCTCCTTCTCATATTATAATCAAAGTTTATGGCACCTAGTTCATCTTCCTTGGTAATTTCTCTTCTTCACCATTGCAGTATACTTATCCAAAGTGCATTAACTTCTATTAATTTTTACCACCTAGATTAATTTCAAATGTATTTGTTATTTTTTATTAAACCAGCTCTGAATTAAATTAGACCTGCAATCATCTTAATTGGAATACTGAAACAAACATGTTTGCTCCGTGGTCTTCCTACACCAGAATTCAGTAAGCCCAACAAAAGTGATTACATTATTGTGCCTTTAAGTTGGGTGACAGGAATGTTACTGTATTAGTTAGTTCTCACACTGCTATAAAAATACTACCCTGAGACTTGGTAACTTATAAATAAAAGAGATTTCATTGACTCACAGTTTTGCCTGGCTGGGGAGGCCTCAGGAAATTTACAATCATAGCAGAGGGAGAGGGGAAGCAAAGCACATCTCACATGGTGGCAGGTGAGGGAGATAAAGAGCACATGAAGAAGTGCTGCACTTTAAAACCATCAGCTCTCGTGAGAACTCACTATCACAAGAACAGCACGGGGAAAACCACCCCCATGATCCAATCACTTCCCACTGGGTCCCTCCCTCAGCCCATGATTGCAATTTGAGATGAGATTTGGGTGGGGACACAGGTTCTTGGGCTCTCAATGCAATAGAAATTGACTCAAGACTAAAAGAGTTTTCCCAAAGCTTTATTGGAGCTTATGTCCAGACATAAGGAAGGCAGTACATGAGACAATTCTCTGACTGGCCACTCAAAGAGAACAGAGTAATTTTAAAGAGGCTAAAGCAGGCAGGTAATAACGTTTAAGCATGTAGTGGCAGCGAACTTCTGGCAAATGTACAATCTGGTATTATACTTCTTCATGCATAGCATATCTCATTAGTATGTTATGTCTGCACCCCGGGGCGGGGGGGTTAGTATTATAATGAACAACAGGGAAATACTAGTCATTCTTCTGGCCTTGTGTGCACATGGCAGATAGAGTTATCCTCCTTGGGTAAAATTTGTGGTAGGGCTCTGCCTTTTAACTCCCTTGAGAAAGATTTATGGTGGAAGCTGCTAATTTTAGTCTCTTCAAGGTCCTACAATCAATGGGTAAGGAGCCTTAAGATTTATGATGCAGGGTCTGGATGGTCTGGTTGGGGTCCCTGCTGCTCATGCTCCATCCGACCACCAGCTTGCACTAGAAGTCTTCAGTAAGGCAAAGCGTTGGGGAATGAGTCCCATCCCTCATCTGTCTCATTCCCCCCTGAGAGATTTTATGCTCTTTATTCTTAATGAAAAGAATCAGAGGTTTCATTTTCTGGAGTTGCTTCTTCTTGGTGAGCCAAACTATAGACCTTGACAAACTTTGAAAGTTCTGCAAATGTCTTACTGACCGATCTATTGATTTATAGTGACTAGACTCCCCTTGGGATGGTATGAGTTGAAATGCTTTTGCCTTCATCAGCTACATGTGGAACTGTTGAAGCTTGGAAGATATAAACTTTACCAAAAGGTAAAAAGACAGGGGCCAAAAAAAGTAATAATAAAATGATTATCATTGGTCTCAGAAAAGGCAGGAACCACTAATGCTTGGTAGATTTTTTTAATCGAGTCCCAGATGGATTTAGCAGAAAAGTTATTAAAATTATATAGCTGTATTAGTCCATTTTCATGCTGCAGGTAAAGACATACCCAAGACTGGATAATTTATGAACAAAAAGAGGTTTAATGGACCCCCAGTTCCACATGGCTGGGGAGACCTCACAACCATGGTGGAAGGTGAAAGACATGTCTCACATGGTGCCAGACAAGAAAGAATGAGAACCAAGTGAAAGGGATTTCTCCTTATAAAACCATCAGATCTCATAAAACCTATTCACTACCAAGAGAACAGTAGGGAGAAAAGTGCCCCCATGATTCAATTACCTCCCACAACATGTGGGAATTATGGGAGCTGAAATTCATGATGAGATTTGGATGGAGACACGGCCAAATCATATTATTCCACTCCTGGCCCCTCCCAAATCTCATGTCCTCACATTTGAAAACCAATCATGCCTTTCCAACAGTCCTCCAAAGTCTTAACTCATTTCAGCATTAACTGAAAAGTCCACAGTCCAAAGTCTTATCTGAGACAAGGCAAGTCCCTTCTACCTATGAGCTCATAAAATCAAAACCAAGTTAGTTACTTCCTAGACACAATGGAGGTACAAATATTTGGTAAATACAGCCATCCAGAATGGGAGTAATTTGCCAAAACAAAGGGGCTACAGGCCCCATGCAAATCCAAAATCCAGCAGGCAGTCAAATCTTAAAGCTCCAAAAGAATCTCCTTTGACTCCATGTCTCACATCCAGGTCATGCTGATGCAAGAGGTGAGTTCCTATGGTCTTAGGCAGCTCTGCCTCTGTAGCTTGCAGGGTACAGCCCACACGTTAGCTGTTTTCTTGCACTGGCATTGAGTGTCTGTGGCTTTTCCAGGTGCACAGTGCAAGTTGTAGGTGGATCTAGCGTTGTGGGGTCTGGAGGATGGTGGCCCTCTTCTGACAGTTCCACTAGGCAGTGCCCCAGTTGGGACTCTGTGTGGAGGCTCCAGCCCCACATTTCCCTTCTGTACTGGGATGTCAGAAGTTCTCCATGAGGGCCCTGTCCCTGCATCAAACGTCTTCCTGGACATCCAGGTATTTCCACACATCCTCTGGAATCTAGGTGGAGGATCCCAAACCTCAGTTCTTGACTTCTATGCACTCACAGGCTCAACACCATATGGAAGCTTTCAAGGCTTGTGGCTTGCACCCTCTGAGGCCACAGACCATGGCTAGAGTGACTGGGATGCAGGGCACCAAATCCCTAGGCTGCGAGGCCCTGGACCTGGCCCACAAAGCCATTTTTTTCTCCTTGGTCTCTTAGCCTGCGATAGGAAGAGCTGCCAGAAAGGTCTCTGACATGTCTTGGGGACATTTGTTCCCATTGTCTTGGTGATTAACTTTTGGCTCCTCTTTACTTTGCACATTTCTGTTGCCAGCTTCAGTTTCTCCCCAGAAAATCGGTTTTCCTTTTCAATGGCATCATCAGGCTGCAAATTTTCCAAACCTTTATGCTGTTTGTCTTTTAAAACTGAATGCTTTTAACAACACCAAAGACACCTCTTGAATGTTTTGCTGCTTAGAAATTTAGAAATTTAGAAATGTCTTCTGCCAGGTAACCAGATAAATCATCTCCCAAGTCGAAGTTCTACAAATTTCTAGAGCAGGAGCAAAATGCCACCAGTCACTTTGCTAAAACATAACAAGAGTCAGCTTTATTCTAGTTCCCAACAAGTTCCTCATCTCCATCTGAGACCACCTTGGACTTGTTGTCATTGTCCATACTGTTATCAGTATTTTGATCAAGGCATTCAACAAGTCTCTAGGAAAGTCCAAACTTTCCCTCATTTTTCTGTCTCCTTATGAGCCCTCCAAACTGCTCCAACCTCTGCCTTTTACCCAGTTCCAAAGCCACTCTCACATTTTCAGGTATCTTAACAGCAGTGCTCTACTCTGTTGGTACCAATTTACTGTATTAGTTCATTTTTACGCTGCTGATAAACGTCTACACAAGACTGGGTAATTTATAAACAAAAAGAGGTTTAATGGACTCACAGTTCCACGTGGCTGGGGAGGCCTCGCGATCGTGGTGGAAGGTGAAGGCGTGTTTTCCATGGTGCCAGAGCAGAGAGAATGAGAACCAAGTGAAAGGGGTTTCCCCTTGTAAAACCTTCAGATCTCCTGAGACTTATTCACTACAAAGAGAACAGTAGCGAAGAAACTGTCCCTATGATTCAATTGCCTCCCACTGGGTCCCTCCCGCAACATGTGGGCATTATGGAAGCTACAATTCAAGATGAGATTTGGGTGGAGGCACAGCCAACCATAACAGTAGCCATGTAGCCTATTAGAGGATGAGTCCCATCCTTGGTTCTATTTCCCCAGTAACATCAATGTAGAAATAATAGGATGTATTTATGTTAGCATATAATGCTCTTTGTTTAGTCAGTAAGTAATCCAAGGTTGATTGATTATCTAGGATCATTGAAACCAGGGAAATCTACTGACTTTTGTATGAGTTTAAAATTCTGTCCCATTGCAGCTGCCACTGTGGACATAATGACTGTGACATTTTGTATGATAGTATCGTTGTAAACTATTTCCCTGACTAGTTCTATCAAGGAATCAATTAAGGTTACTATTTTGTCAATTAGAATACCTATTGCTTGCTTTGACTTTCTTTTTGGCCGATAAATGCTATCAGGGTTATTGGAGAATACTTTGTTTTTTTTGGTGGGGTGGTGTGCTATATACCACAACCCAATCACTGCCAGTATTGTTGGGATCAAGGCATTAAACTGCTATCTTTTTCCCTTCTAACAGTCAAGAGAAGGAAGGGGATTACAGCCTTGCTGAGCAGCATGGTCTATTTCCCTATACCCAACAAGGAGAAATGAGATTTTGTTCATGGGAGCGGGCTAAGCAAAGTCACAAAATATCAGCAAGACAATCAATATCATGAGGAAAATCATCAGACTTAGAGACACCTACCACATTTATCTGTAAACTGGCCTTCTTGAACAGATACTTGAGGTCCTCTGTAGGTTCATCTGTATTATAAGAAATAAGCTTCAGCCTTTAGTGCTATTTTGGCCTGCGGAAAACCTTGAAAATGTAAGTTAGGAGACTGGTAGCCCAGAAATAATTTGAGATGTAGTCTAAATTATTAAAAAAAAAATTAAAAGCTCAAAAACAATGGAAAAGATTGAAATCTAGTAACAGTTGTATTATAGTGTTTTTTGAAACATAATTTTTCTCTCTCTAGTTTCCAACTTTTAGACAAAACTAAAGACAAACAATGATAGGACCAATTTGTTTGCAAAATAAGTTTTAATATTATTATACTTGCCTTGTTTAGTTGCATAAAGTGTACCAAGAAAAATTATTTGACATATAGATTTATAGTCTTTCTGTTTTTTTTTTTTTTCAACTTCGCTTTGCTGAAACTCTGTTTCATAAGGAATCTCAGATTAGATGTTTTCAAGCCTTGAGCCAAGCCATAGATTTATCTGTGCCTGCAAGTACCTGCATGAATTGGATGAATGCCTGTCCTGTTGAGGTCCCAATATAACTTGGGGTTCTAGACCTGTTAGAAAGTGCCATTCTTTACTTACCACAGGTGAGAAATCCTGTACAAGGACTATATACACAAGGTGTGAGGCCAGTTTCTCCAAAGGGTTTTTATCAGCAATGTAAGTCAACTTCTATTTATAAAGCATGTCATTGCAGTTAAAGCTTTGGTTAAAAAATACAAACAAAAAAAAATAAATTCTCTAAATGTGTCTTGTTAGAAAAGAAAAGAGAGTCTTTTTTCACTTATGCAAAAAACTGTATTGACATAAGTTAAGAATACACAAAAATAGTTTTTATATTCTGGAGAAATTCAGTAGAGATAAAGAAATATGTTCTAAATTTTGCTTCTAGGAATATATTTTTCTCTATTGTTGAAAGCTGTAAAAAATCCAAAAAAATATTTTGGCTCTGAAAAACAAAACAAAACAAAACAAAAAACAATGGCAATTAGAGAAAACAAAGTCATAAGAAGATTTTTTAAAAATCTTCTATTACTTTGGTTTATGCAGGTAACTCTTGTTTTACTCCATATTTAAGAACATATTAGTGCTCCAAGAGAGACTTTGAAGTGTTTTCGCTCGATCCTAATGGCCCAATCTCTAGTTATTAGAAATGTGCATTCAAGAGCAACTGTCAGAGACCTACAGCTGATTTTAAAACCACTTTTTGAGAAGGATCAAAAAGTAAAACAACAATTGCAGATGACAAAAATCTCTGAACAACCATGGTTAACGACACAACTGAAAATAAAATTTGGTTATTTTATGGTGTACAACAATTTAACATAAACATAATTATTACTGAAAATACTATAATTGAGACATACCCAAAATAACAGAGTCCTGTGGAATTCTGGAACATATATTAATAATGCATTTATTCAAACATTTCTCCAACAAAGCCAAACACTATTTTACATTTGACAATGCTTCTTGTATAATTTTAATATGTCGTATAAGCCAAATGTTTCTTTTTTGACTTGATTTTAGAAATTTTGTCAAATATCAAAGGTTTAAAACACTCAATATCACAAAATAAGATCTCAGGTTATTTATTTAGCCAAAGTGCTAACTCAAAAATTTCAAAAAAGTGAAATCCTTTAGTTATTTATACAAGATTGACTCAGCTTTCCAAATAACAAGACCTAATAAAGACAGAAAAAAAAAACCTGAAAAATCACCTTCAAATTTTGGCTAGCTTTTTTCCACACTTAACTTTCCTTATAAGATTATACTTTTATAAATCTTTTATAACCTACTAAAACTTTAGTTCTGTAGTATTCTTCTTTGAATTTAGGATGATCCTTATAAGTCTCTAAATTCAAGAAAATTATTTTTCCTATAACAATAGCTGTATTTCCATACCTTCTTATGACCTTTTATTAAAAACACATTTTACTTTACATACTTTAAATGTAAAACTGTTTTTCCAGTAGTCTCACTTAGAAATGTTACAATGTTATCTCTTAAACTTTTACTTTTAGTGAAAAGCTTGGTTAGTAAAAATTTTAACCATGTATCAGATTGCAGAGCCCAGAACAAGGACAGAGCTGTAGACAGTATCTGAGTCTTCCCAGCCTAGCCAGGGTACATGGCTAACTTCACATGTCTCCAGGCCTTACCTAGATTCCAATGGCTATAAAACTGACAAGGGAAACAATTATCAAATACGTCATAGAATCAGTTTATGACCTTAAAGCATCTTGTGAACAAAGTCTCTGACCTGCTTAATTTAGATCAAGATTAAATACTGAAGATGTTTTTAATTTTATTTTCCCAAAGATCTTTAAAACTGTCTGTATTTGTCAACAATAGTTGAAGTCATATGAAACAAAAGAGCAATGGATTTAAGCTGTGAGAACTCACTCATTTACTTATAAGCCAATTTGGTATTCTGCTAGACAAAACATGTATCGTAATATATGTACATAAACACATCTAAACATGTAGACACTCTCATAAACAAAGATTCAATGGCTTGTACCTTGGAATTCTAGCCATTTTATAAAATACGGCAATATGAACTCACTGTTGTATAAAAGATAGTTGGATTCAAATTGTTTTTCTAACAAAATTGTAACCTGTTCATATGGCTAAACTTTGTCTGTCCTGATAGATAATCTAAGGAAAGCTGTGTACCACAATTTGGATAAAGTAGTCTGTATGGTAGTTTGGTTTTAAAATTTTCTTTTACCCCTTTTTTCTTTAGTTTCAAACAAGTTTTAAATGTTTACATTTCAATTAAACCATAAATATTGAGTCTTATTTCAGCACCAGCAGCTTAACAACAGCAGATTCAAAGCAGGCAGAAAAGAAATAGGGGGAGATAGAGAATGTTAGAAGACTTAACTCTGTAGTTGCAGATTAGTAGGATTCTGAACTTTTTTTTTAATTGTGCAGAAAACCAATAATTCCTGTCACACTCAGGTGTGCCTGGTGCCTTCCTGAAGGCCAGGAGTGTGGCAAAGAGAAGCAAAGTATTAATGAGGAGTTTTACACAAAGATACAAAATCAAAATCTGGGTATATAAGGAGAGGGGGAAAAAAGGAGGAGAGAGAGAAAGATGTATTTCTTGGGACTCAAACCCAAACCAACTAATGTGAAGGATGAAGTGAAAACCATCTCACTGACAACCAGATTGATTATACCCAGATCAACTGTTTTAATCTGTCCTTTATAAATAAATAGTGAAGTGTCCCAGACTGGTAAAACTGAGTTGACTGTTTCAACTTGTCTCATATGGATGTCCATTTAGATCCAACTTTCCATCTTAAGAAGTGAGGAAGAGAGGAGGGGCAGTCTGAGTGGCAGAAAAGATAGGAAAGGGAAAAGAGAGTAGAGAGAGAGGAAGGGAAGGGAAAAGAACATTGTTTAGTGGAGGTGGCAAGGAGCTTTGGAGGTTGAAGAAAGACTCACTAGTGTGGTGACACTGAATCAAAGGTTCAGGCGGCAGCTCACTAGCTGTGTAGTGATCTTGTTCAGCAGTCCTTTTAGTCCGCAAATCTCTCCCATCATGAGAGAAAGCGCTCCATGTCCCACGATCTCATATGAGCCCCAATTAATATATTATCAAACACAAATTATTGTGCTGTCAATGCAATAGAAATTGACACAAGGCCAAAGACGTTTTCCCAGCAATTCTTTATTTGACCTTATGCCCAGGGGTAAGAGAGAGAAAATTCTCTGCTGCCTCTCTGAAGAGTCAGGAGAGTAATTTTAAATGAGCTAAAGAGGGAAGGAAGTGACATGTAAGCATTTAGAAGTGGAGAACTTCTGGTATCTGTGCAGTCTGATAACATGCTTCTTCTGTATTGCATGTCTCATTAGCATGTTAAATCTCCACCCTGGCTGTGATTTTTGATATTATAATGAGGCAAAGGGCAAAGACTGATCATTATTTTGATCTTCTGAGCCTGTGGGTAATAGGGTTATCTTCAGCTGGTAAAATTTACAATGGGTCTCCACATTTCAATTCCCTTTAGTAAGATTTATGGCAGAAGCTGCTAATTTTAGCCTCCTTATGGTGTCACAATTAGTGAGTTAGGTACCTTGAATAAGGTTTACGGTGCAAGGTCTCTATGGTCTGGTGGGGTCCCTGCTGGCCGTGCCCCCTTCTCCCCACCAAATTAGCCTGCAGTAGAGGTCCTTGGTGGGGTATAGGGAGGGGCTGAGTCCCATCTTTATTCTGTCTCGGAAAAAGAAAGAAAATCCCACTATAAGAGTAGTCTTTTAAGCCCTTCTGACTTACACAGGCAAATTTAATTCCTACATTTTCTATTATCCATTACATAATATTTGGTATTCATTTCTATTTTAACAGTGTGTAGTTTTATATTTAGACTCTGAAGTCTTGAGAAATCAATTTTCTTGTTTTCATTTTCATTTCAGAACAAAGTAGCTAATACAAACTAAACATTCCATAATTTTGGTTGAATTAATGACATAATGAAATCATACAATTTTAGAATTAGAAAGAACCAAAGATGTTTGACACTAATGCGAGTCTCATATTCTTTTTTTGAGATGGAGTCTCTCTCTCATCCAGGCTGGAGTGTAGTGGCATGATCTCAGCTCACTGTAACATCCACCTCCCAGGTTCAAGTGATTCTCCTGCCTCAACCTCCCAAGTAGCTGGAATTACAGGTGCCCACCACCAAGCCTGGCTAATTTTTTTTTATTTTTAGTAGAGACAGAGTTTCACCGTGTTTACCAGGCTGGTCTGGAACTCCTGACCTCAAGACCTCCCAAAGTGCTGGGATGACAGTTGTGAGCCACCACACCCGGCCTCATATTCTTTGAGTTCAATCTTACCACTGTTAGGGGTGGCAAATATCTGAGCCTCACAGCACCACATGTGTTACCAGTGGCAGGTATCTGAGTTACCAGTGGCCAGTTGTATGGGTCTGCAGCAAACTCAATTCTTACCCCCTCAGAAGAAAGAATTCGACTGAGAGGCATAAGGCAGAAAAACAGACCAAGGCAAGTTTCAGAGCTGGAGTGGAAGTTTATTTAAAAAGGCTTTATAACAGGAAAAAAAAAGGCAAGTACACTTGGAAAAAACCCAAGTGGGCACGTGAAGGTCAAGTGTGCTGTTTAACCTTGATCCTAGGGCTCTACAGGCTGATCCCTTTCCCATGATTCTTCCCTTCGGATGGGCTCCCCACATGGGCAGTGCCCTCCTTAACCTTGGGGCGTGAGCATGTGCAGTGTGTTTAGGAAGTTTTACACATGTTCACTGAGGCTTTCTTCCCTTTTCCACTGGTGTGCCCCCAGAAGGTCATACTCCACCATTTTGTCTCTTAATGTGTATGCCCAAGACGGTACTTCTCCTTGTCACCTGCATTCAATTAACACTTTTGTGCAACAAGTGAGGACCATCAGAAAATGGACTTTCCCTGGTGCCAGCTGCCATGCAGTGCCAGAGGCAATGCAATAATTGGCAAACCATCACCCTACATTCTAGCTGGTGAGGGAGAGCCCTCTCCTGCCCTGCTCATGCCTAACTACCTATAACAATATAACACTTAATTTTTCATAACTACGTGGTATTGGTGTAATGTGTAATGATAGACAACCAGATTTTTAAAGACAATTGGAGTAAAAAATGAAACATACAGAACTGAGTTTTGATAAAATACCCAGGACAAAGGCTAGTCTTTTCAACAAGATGTTGCAAGAACAATAGCTACCAATATGGAAAAAAAAAAATTAAATGTTGACCTTAACCTCACTATAAACACATCACTATCAACATAAAGGCAAAAATTTAAAAACTTCTAGAAAATATCACATTTCTACAAGAAACAGGACACATCATGACCCATTTACAAGGAATTGAGGGTAAGTGAGCAAAGGGAAATACGCAGACTGCTGGGGGTGACAGAAATGTCTGTGTGGTACAATATGAAATATAAAATACATTTGTTCTTTGTCCTAGGTTTCTGTCACAGAACTCCTAAAACTCCCTAGTGATAGGAATGTCTTTTGTTATTCACAAGCCCCTTCATAACACCTGAGCTTATGCTAATGAGATGACTTGGGGCAGGGCCTCTAGATAGCCTCAGGTTGTGGCCATTCATCAGAAAGAAAAAATTATTAGACAGTTGGAGGGTTGGAACTTTTAACTCCACCTGCCATCATATAGGAAAGGGTAGGGGTGAAAATTAAGCTATTTGAAAACCCTTGAACGACGAGATTTGATGAATTCTCAGGTTGCTAAACACGGGAAGTTGCTGGAGGGGTGGTGCCAACAAGAAGGAAATGAAAGCTCTGGGATTGTCCCCCCTTGACCACCATACTTTGCCATATTCATCTCTTTATCTGGTTCTTCGTCTATATCCTTTATACAGTCCCTTAAGTTAATCCAGTAAATGTATGTGGAGTGTTCCCCTGAATTTTGGGAACAGCTTTAGCAAAGTATTGAATCCTGGGAGAGAATTCGTGGGAGTTCAAATTTATAGTTGGACTGTCAGAAGCACAGGTCACAACCTGACACTTGAAATTGGCATCTGAAATTGGTGGGGGAAGCTATGGGACTGAGCTTTTAACCTGTGGGATCTGATAACATCTTCGTGTAGACAGTATCAGAAATGAATTGAATTACAGGACACTCAGTTGTTGTCTGTTAGATAATTATTTGGTTTGTGAAGAAAAGTCCCCACACATCTGATCATAGAATTGTTCTTTGGTAAGCATGAGAGTAGAGGAAAAAAAAAAAAATAACGTTTTCTTCCCTTTACAGTCTGTCCTTTCAATACTGGTGGTTTCATGGAGTCATACATTTATGAAAACTTACTCCAGTATACACATAAAATGGATGCATTTCATGATATTTAAATGAAGCTTCAATAAAGTTGATTTATTTATATCCATTGAACATGTATAGCTTTTTTACACAGCAAATACATTTGTAAGACGAACATTTTGTAATGCGATAACCCCCCCACAACTACACACACTTAAATACACACATCTGAATAACAAAAAATTTAAAAAGTAGGGTCATACAAGTGATAATATCAACTGTAGGGTAAGATTCATAATAAATAGACCTCTCATACTTTACTGATTAAAGTCTGAAATTAAAAAAAAAGGTTTGGCAGGTTATTAAAAATTAAATATAGATTTACTATCTGGACCCAGCAGTTCAAAAATTTAATCTTCTTATAGTTATATAGCTAATATATACTCACAGATATACAAACACACACATCACACTTGATCTTCATTATTTGTGAATTTCCTATTTGCAAATTTACCTACTCACTAACATGTATTTGTAACCCTAAAATCAATACTTGTAGTACTTTCATGGCCATTCATGGATATGCACAGAGCAGTGAAATTTTGAGCAGCTTAACATGCATTTTTCCAGTTGTGGATGAATAAGGCAGTGATTTGCCTTCTGATTTCAGCTCTCATACTGTAAACAAGTGTATGTTTCAGGGTTCATTTAGTGTCACATTTTTTTGTATTGTTAGTCTTTTTGTTGATGATTTCACTTTTTAAAATGGTTCTCAAATGTAGTGCTGAATTACTGTCTAGTGTTTCTAAATGCAAGAATGCACTGATGTGCCTGATGGAGAAAATTCATGTATGTATTAGGTTAGCTTCATTCAGGCTTAACTTATTGCACTGTTGGTTGTGAGTCCAATGTTACTGAATCAACAATACATATTAAATAAGGTGTCCCTAAACAATAACATACATGAAACAAGATAATATACTGATTATTAATGAAAATGTGACCAAAGCTTCGTGGGGACCTAACCATGTATTTCTCCAAGAGTGATGTTTAGTATTCGCTAATTCAGGGCTCATGGTGACTTTATAGAACATAACTACCATAAATAAAAAGACTGTATGTATATATGACCATAGATATAAAAATCTCTTTCTTTCTGTATATATGTATATCCTTCACAGAAATATGTGAACACAGATATTTATGGCACCTTTATTCATAATAGTTACTGTAAACAATCTGCATTTCACTAAAGATGTGAATGAAAGACAAATTGTATTATACCTATACAATGCAACACACTATTGATGCACACAACAACTGGCTGAAACTCTAAAAGATTATGCTTCATGGAAAAAATATTCATAAAAGAATATATTCTGTTTTACTCACTTATAAATACTATAGAATACACAAACCTAACCATACTGATAGAAAGCAAATTAATAACAGCCTGAGTGAAGCATGGGAGAGGATTGATAGGACTGATTGGCAGAGGTCACTGGGGACTTTATGGGATGGTGAAAATATTCGATATCATGACTATTGTGATTTCAAAAGGTAAACTTTCATCAAAATTAATTTACCTCTGTAGTCCAAATGAGTATGTTTATTGTCTATAAATTATAACTCAATAGTTGATTTAAAATTTTTAAATATATTATGAAAACACATTGGAAGAAAAATGATGATAAAAGGAGAAATCTCTAATAATATCAATGAAAGTAAATATGAAATTAAATAAGAGCAGCAAGTGTAAAGATACAGAGGATGAAATTTTATAAAAATCCATTCTACATGTTTCTGAATAAATACAACTCCAGTAACAGAAGAGACTTTCTGGGGGAAGTTGGATCACGAATGATACTCAAAGATTTTTCAGCATATTGAACTGAAAGTTTTAGGGAGCATACAGCACATGCACATGTATGCGTGCACAGGCATACAGACACACACACAGACACACAGACACACACACAGACACACAGACACACACACACACCCACACCCCTTTGTATACCCTAGTACTTAACAGAGGGCTTAATGTATCGCCCATGCTTTGTGTCTATTGACAAAGATTTTCTTGAACAAACTTCAGCCACTGCCAGCAAGAATTTGTGAAAAGCCTTTCATTCTATAATAAACAGAAAAACTTCTATTCAGCTGAGTGTCTTAAAGCATTTTCTGCACAGGTTTGGAGTCCACTTCTTTTGCTCTAGTCCTGATATTCTTGAGATGCTTTAAGGATTAAAAGTCACAGACATTATAGACCAAATTGATGGTTCAAGTTCCCTTGGAAACATTTTAGCCTTTGATCTATTAGCATACAGTTTCCACATGAAAGTAATTGCAAAGGCCTTTGTTAAGTACAGTTCATAAATCAGTAATCTGTCAGTTATTCTAATTCTACTATTAGGTTTAGCACTCTCTCCCCCAAATTAACTGTGGCTACCTTTAAGTTTTTTGATACAATAAACTTGATTTCCATAGAAACACTTTAGGTCTGATCTTTAATGCTTTGTCTGGCCAAAATGTCTTAATGAGAGGTGTTTGAGAAAGGTTTGAAGCCTTATCTCCTGCAAAGGCTATTTTTCAGAGCCACATTAAATTGCTCTACCTTTATCTCTTTTGAAGGGCTTTGCTAAAACCTGTATTCGACGTGCAACCAAATCAATATTCACAGTTTTCCCAACCAGTTCAACTATTATTACGTGTCTGTTGAGTCTGTTGACATGAAGTCAAATATCACAGGTTACAGTTTGAAAATGTTTTGTAATAGCATATTCAAGGTTAGCAAAGGTTAGAGTTCAGTGCCGAAAGCAGAAACTATTCTTGATATTAGTGACAGAAAGTGACTTAATACAAAGGATTAGGTGCTTGCAAAATTGTTGGAATTTCTAGAGCTCTCACAATAAGAAGGGGAAGGTGGAGAGTGAGTGAGTTTTGTAGACAGTGTCCAATTTTATATGTTCACAGTTATGCCCATTTACCTTCCCTCAAATTGTCCTCTCTTTCTATATATTGGTCAAAAAACATAACTAGTTTAAAAAATTTATATTCTGATATAAATTTATATGATACTGTTTGATCTCCTATTAACATATACCTAACAAATATTACTCTTTCATTTTTAAAGAGAAACATACTATATATGTAATGCTCATATTTAACTCATTGGAGAATTTTATTTTAGTACTGAACACATTTGTAAGATTGAAGTAGAAAAACAATCAAGTTAAATAATGTAACAATGCCTTTTGCCTTTATATCAATCTCCTAATTCTCTTTTTGTTATTTCTGAAAAATGAATTGGAAATATTGTTGCAGATAATGTTTTCCAATTAATGTAACAAGTAGTAATATTTATATGTTTGAGTCATTTTCATATTAATAGGCTCTAATATGAAGGTACTAATTGTGAATGAGAATAGATTTATTATGCCTGCTTATTTTAGTGTTTTATTCATGGAGAATATTTGGATTTGACACCTTACACTTATTCATATTTTAATACACGATCTCACAAACTAGAACCCACAGACCAAATCCAACCCACTTCAATTTTATAAGTCATGTTTCATTGGAATACAATCATCCTGCTTTCATGCTACAATGGCAAAGCTGAGTAGGTGTGACACAGACAATCTGACCCACAAAACCTAGAAATATTTACTAGCTGGACTTTTATAGAGAAGAGGTGCCAATCATTGCTTTAAAATCTTGCTCTGGAACATAAGCAAAAAACTTTCTAAATGAATCTTTGAGGAAATGGGTAGAGTTTTTGTTGTTTATTTGCTTTGTGGAATAATTATAAAAAGAAGCTATTTCTTCTTGGTAACGTCCTAAAATTCATTTTCAATGGGGATTTTCAGGGAAGGCAGAAATACATTAAAACTAGTTAAGTTGGGTTTGTTTCACAGTAGTTTATTATAGCCCAGCACTGTCCCCAAATACAATGCAAGTGAACTTAAAGACGACAATAAATCCTGTGCCCCAATACCTATATTACAGTGGGCAAATAAATTTCTACAGAATGACAGACACGCACACACACCTTCACATACATCCTCCTGCACATTTTTTCTCTATCAATCATGAACCACAAGCAAGTGAGCCCCATATTCTTGCTTCTTACTCAGTTATTCATTACATCCCACGAAAGCACAGCATCCCAAAATAAATGAGACAGCTGAATCAAACTTGATACAAAACCAGTGATCACCACCAATGAAGCATTTAATGTTCAAGACAGAAAAAAAAATGATAATGGTATATAATTTCTTTGTGAGACTCAGAGCTCCCCATATGAGTTTAACTCCAATCTTTTGAGTTTAGTGCAAATGTGGGTATCTAAAATGTTGTGAATTTAAGTGGTTTCAAGTTCTGTAATGAAAAGTTTGAACATCCTTCTCAGAGAAGACATTTCCTGGCAGAGCTTCAAAAAAAGAATATTTGATCGCTGGGAGATTAGAAATTCTGACTGCATTAGGTCTCCATCATTCTGTGGGGTAGGCTTGTTGTCAGTGGTGTGTCAAAAAGAGTGACAGTTCTGTATCGACAGCTTTCGTGAACGCCTAAGATGGACAAGGCTCTACAGTTTTAACACAGTAATATGCTATTTATTTTTGGTATCAGATTAAATAGCAGTGTTGAAAGTATTGTAGTTTTTTTTTACCTATTTTGTAATGTATAATAATTAAATGCATGGTGTTTTTACTCATTATCATGTAAGTACTTGTTGACTACTTTCAATTTTTTTGAAGTTGGCAAGGATAAAGAGGACATAAACTTTTTTGCTTCCATCTTAGAAAAGAGGCATATGGTCACTCCTGGTATTGAAAGAGGAAAACATTTTCAATTTATCAATTAGAAAGTTAAGCAATATAGACAAAGCAATGGTATTCTGTGTCTTTCTTTAACTTCAAGGAACCTACGAATAAAACCATATATTCCATGAGTTTTCACAATGGATGGAAATATTTCTGTATGTAAACAAGTATGGTTTCTTTTTCATAAGCATATTACACAATAATCCAAATCATTTTATTTCTACCCATGGCAGAAAGATAAAGAGGAGGGTGTCAATTAAGGAGAGAAATTAAGATTACTATTTGAAATTTATTGTCTTTATAATTTCTAATTAGCTTCTTCTTCTCCTTCTTCTTCTTGAGACAGGGTCTCACTCTTCACCCAGGCTGGAGTGCAGTGGCATGATCTGAGCTCACTGCAACCTCTGCCTCCTGGGTTCAAGCCATTCTTGAGCCTCAGCCTCCTGAATAGCTGGGGTTACAGGCACACACCACCACACCCAGTTAACTTTGTGTGTGTGTGTGTGTGTGTGTGTGTGTGTGTGTGTGTGTGTGTATTTTTAATATAGACAGGCTATTGCCATGTTGACCAGACTGGTCTCGAACTCCTGACCTCAAATGATCTGCCCGCCTCAGCCTCCCAAAGTGCTGGGACGACAAGCATGAGGCGTCGCGCCCGGCCTTACTTTATTCTTCTAACCCTGATATACATTTGACTAATAAGAGTTACAATTATGAAAAAGATAAAGGGACAGTAAAGGTAAAGAGGTTGTATTTGTTTAGTTTTTGATAAGGAATTGACAGATATATGAAGAAGGACACTACACAACAGAATCATCTCATGCAGGGATAAAAACAAGTATTGCCATTAATAATGGAAGATAGCCGAATTCATCCAAAAGAGAAGTATTTTGATAAATCATTAACTTATGAGTGAGGGAAACATAAATTCACACTTTAGTTATACTTGTATAATAAGCATACCTCGTGAAGGTGAAATACCAAAAAAGAAAGAGATATTCTTCAATTATTAAAAAAGTGAAAGGCCGGGCGCGGTGGCTCAAGCCTGTAATCCCAACACTTTGGGAGGCCGAGACGGGTGGATCGCAAGGTCAGGAGATCGAGACCATCCTGGCTAACATGGTGAAACCCCGTCTCTACTAAAAAATACAAAAAACTAGCCGGGCGAGGTGGCGGGTGCCTGTAGTCCCAGCTACTCGGGAGGCTGAGGCAGGAGAATGGCGTAAACCCGGGAGGCAGAGCTTGCAGTGAGCTGAGATCCGGCCACTGCACTCCAGCCTGGGCGACAGAGCGAGACTCCGTCTCAAAAAAAAAAAAAAAAAAAAAAAAGTGAATTATGAACTTGAGTTGCTCTTTCAAATATTTCCCATGTTTTAATGATTCAATATATATATATATTACTAAAGTATTTTTGAGGAATATTGTACTGATCCACATTCCAATCATCATTGATAGTAATCATTTCCAAAACATGGCATATATGCCCTCATTTAATCTTTTCTTGTTTTAAATACTAATTTATTAAAATTATCTTTCATTATCTATATCCATTGCAATTTATTCCTTTTGAAACCACTAATTTAATATCATTTTTCTACTGGGATATTGACATTTGACCACTGATTTACAGCAAATTTGTATTTGTTAATTTTTAAATGTATATTTGTTTTTATCCATATTTGGTTACATTATAAAGTAATGCCAATACAATTTTTAAAACAAATTCAGTGGTACAGAATAAAATAGAAAGTATTAATACCTCCATTTACCTGTATTAGTTAGTATTGATTTTGGCCTACTATACCAGAAATAACCTCTAATAACAATGATTCCCAAGAGAGATAATTTAATTTCTCTGCCATATAAAAAGAACTGATGTAGATAGGAAAGCATGGTGGTTTCACATTTGTAAGTGGTGTGGGCTAAGTTGAGCTATGTACACTCCCAATTAAGGAATGTGAACCATGCCTGTTTTTTTTTTGTTTGTTTTTTCAACTCTTATTTTAAGTTCAGGGATATATGTTGCAAGATAATGGCTTTCAATTCCAACCACGTTCCTGCAAAAGCTATGATGTCATTCCTTTTTATGGCTGCATAGTATTCCCTGGTTTATGTCTACCATATTTTTTTATCCAGTCTATCATTGATGGCCATTTAGGTTGATTCTATGTCTTTGCTATTGTGAATAGTGCTGCAATGAACACACATGTGCATGTATCTTTATAATAGAATGATTTATATTACTTTAGATATATACCCAGTAATGGGATTGCTGGGTTAAATGGCATTTCTGCCTGTAGGTCTTTGAGGACTTGCCACACTGTCTTCCATGATGGTTGAACAGGTTTACACTCCCACCAACAGTGTCAAAGCATTTTTCTTTTTCTTCACAACTTTGCCAGCATCTGTTGTTTTTTGACTTTTTAATAATAGCCATTCTGAATGCTGTGAGATAGTATCACATTATGGTTTTGATTCACATTTCTCTAATAATCAGGGATGTTGAGCTTTTTTTCATGTTTGCTGGTCACATGTATGTCTTCTTTTGAGAAGGGTCTGTTCCTGTCCTTTGCCCACTTTTAATGGGATTGTTTGTTTTTTTCTTGTAAATTTGTTTAAGTTCCTTGTAGACTCTGATATTAGACCTTTTTCACATGGATGGATTGCAAAAATTTTCTCATGCCTTCTTTTTTTTATGATGTCTTTTGGGGGATTTAGCCATCATGTCTGAACTTCTGGGACCATTTAGGAAGCTGGTAAGTATAGTTAGCCCCTTCTCTGTTAGAACACTGTCCAGAAGTTTCAGAGGTACTTTTGTGTACATCTCACTGAGGATACCTAGCTGTAAAAGAGGTAAGAACTTTTCTTTTTTTCAATTTTTGGTAATTGGTGGACATATACCCAGAAAAGTGTCAGGAGAATTTTCTAAGGAGAAAGGAGTGGAGGCTTGTTGGAATATGAATCTATCAATTTCTGCCACAGGATCTAACAGTGTAGATTATTCCACATATATTGTGAAATATGGATGTGATGTGTTTGGGAATATAGAGTGAATTAGGACATAAAATTATTCTATATCTTCACTTTTGCCTTAGAAATGTCATGGTCAATCTTTTTAATTTTTTAAATCATGTAATCACTGTAAGAAAGATGTTAGTAAACACTTTTGACTGGCTGATTTAATGCCCATCAACAGTCCCTTTTTACTTAAGCACTTTTCCATTAGGAGTGACTTTTGAAAAAAAAAAAAAAAAAAAGGCAGAAGTCTCCTGGGCATTTTAGTTCTTGTTTTCCTGATAAAAGTAGATTGACTTGGTTGTAATGGCGCTTTCAAATTTCACTTACTTATTATTTCTTTTTCTGTCTGGCTGGAACTCGACCATTGTACCATCAGGCACAGGCTCCATCCTGCATTCACGATGTTATGAGCATAAAAAAGACCAATACACTGATGATGATAATTTAGCAATTTAAGCCAGTCTGGGAGCTTTCTTTGAATTTCTTATTTTTGAGAAATAGAATCCTTGATCTTTAAACCACTGTAAATTAATTTGTCTGTTACTTTTAATGAAGCACATTACAAATATATGCTAGTGACACTCTTAAAAATATGGAGATCTATAAATAACTATAAGGACTATATCTTGTTAAATTAAAATTATCTGCATACTTTTTAAATAGCCCAAAATACATAGGCTAAGAAAAAGTAAAGGAGCATATAGAAGCAAGATTACATCAAAAGGTATGTAGAAAAAGAAGAACACACATCATAAAGGTTACAAACTTTTAGAATATTTTGAAATAAGTACAAAGTATTTAAAATAGTTCTAAAAAAATTGAAAGCCAGTTACTAGAATTATAAATAGCATTTTTTTCTCAAAAGTAAAAACATGGAGAGATGTAAAAATAAGTACCAAATAAATGTATTCACACCCACCCAAACAAAACAAACTAGATGACTCTATTAATCTCAAGTAAATTAGAATGAAAAACCTATTTAAGATAGAAGCTTCAGTTAATGTTGATAAAAGTTCAATTTAATGGTTTCATGCCATTCACAAATCTAAATAACATAGCATAAAGTTTCCAAGAAAAACAGACGTAAATACCAGACGTAGGCCAAAATCTTAGTATCAAATACAGAAACCAAAGCAATACTCTAACAATGGAAAGATCTAAATAACAGTAAGTGTGATAAAGATACATTAAATTGAATATTAAATTGTTATTTTTTTAATAAACATATCAAGCATTTTGCCATTAAATAAGGGACACATTTTATTTTTAAGTGTTCATAGAAAATTTACAAAAATTATACACACCAGACTATAAAAGTAAAATTGCCTTCAAAGCTGATGAACACAGATTTTAGTATTAGTGTATCAAACTGAAATTCACTTGGGATCTTAAAACACTTCTTTCTTGCTTAAGTGATTAAATATAAGTACAATAGTAGCTTATATTGAAATCAGGATAGGACAAAACTATGTGACAAAATGTCAGATGGAGATGTGTTTGTTCTAATAAAAAATTCAAATTTCAATGACTTATTTAAAACAAAGGAATATTAAAAATGATTTGAGTGCAAAATCCTAAAACAAGATAAAAATATCCAAGATATCAATGAAAAGAAATAAACATAAATTATGTAATTAGGCACTACTAAAACAGTGCAATTGATAAATAAATAAGGGCTAGTTTTTAACATGTGAAAAACAGCACACAAATGTGGATTAGGGTGTTCTTGCATCATTGCTCTGAAGCAGTAACTGAGACTGGGTAATTCGTAGGAAAAGAGATTTAATTGCCTCATGGTTCTGCAGGCTGTACAGGAAGCATCATGGCATCTGCTTCTGAGAAGGACTCCGGAAGCTTCCAATTATGGCTGAAAGCCAAGTGGCAGCTTGCATGTCTTATAGTGAAAGCAGAAGCAAGAGAGCGAGAGGGGAGGGGCTACACACTTTCATTTTTTTAATTTTTTCTTTTTTTTTTAATAATTATACTTTCAGTTCTAGGGTACATGTGCACAAGGTACAGGGTTGTTACATATGTATACATGTGCCATGTTGGTGTGCTGCACCCACTAACTCGTCATTTACATTAGGTATATCTCCCAATGCTATCCTGCCCCCTCTCCCCATCCCACAACAGGCCTCAGTGTGTGATGTTGCCCTTCCTGTGTCCAAGTGTTCTCATTGTTCAATTCCCACCTATGAGTGAGAACATGCGATGTTTGGTTTTCTGTTCTTGCGATAGCTTGCTGAGAATGATGGTTTCCAGCTGCATCTGTGTCCCTGCAAAGGACACGAACTCATCCTTTTTTACAGCTGCATAGTACTCCATGGTGTATATGTGCCACATTTTCTTAATCCAGTCTATCATTGATGGACATTTGGGTTGGTTCCAAGTCTTTGCTATTGTGAGTAGTGCCACAATAAACATACATGTGCATGTGTCTTT
>NW_012121043.1:9850209-9914666 GCF_000951035.1 Colobus angolensis palliatus | reverse complement strand
GTATCTCACTGTGGTTTTGATTTGCATTTCTCTGATGGCCAGTGATGATGAGCATTTTTTCATGTGTCTGTTGGCTGCATAAATGTCTTCTTTTAAGGAGTGTCTGTTCACATCCTTTGCCACTTTTTGATGGGGTTGTTTGATTTTTTCTTGTAAATTTGTTTAAGTTCTTTGCAGATTCTGGATATTAGCCCTTTGTCAGACAGGTAGATTGCAAAAATTTTCTCCCATTCTGTAGGTTGCCTGTTCACTCTGATGGTAGTTTCTTTTGATGTGCTCTTCAGTTTAATTAGATCCCATTTCTCAATTTCGGCTTTTGTTGCCATTGCTTTTGGTGTTTTAGACATGAAGTCCTTGCCCATGCTCCACTTTTAAACAATCAGATCTCACAAGAACTCACTCACTATCCTGAGGACAGTACCAAGAGGGATGATACTAAATCATTCATGAGAAATCCACTGCTGTGATCCAATCACTTCTCACCAGACCCCACCTCCAACATCAGGGATTACATTTCAATATGAGATTTGGACAGGACAACATAAAACCAAATTATATCAAAACGCTAGTAATTTGAATAAAGAAAAAACTGAAGGAACAAAAGTATTTAATTTTGACATGAATATTGTAATGACATAGAAACTTAAAGAAAATAAAAATTTATTACACTTAAGGAGAAAATGAAACACATTATATTTAAGGAAAGTAAGGTAACAAAATCAAAAATTAAATAATTAAATAGTGAGAAAAGAACATACAATTTGAAAATAAATTAGACTTAATAATGAGAAAAAACATGCAATTTGAAAATAAATTACACTTAATAATTAGAAAAGAACATGTATTTTGAAAATAAATTACTGTGTCTCCACAAAGGATGCTGGCTAAGATAGTGTATTAGTCAGAGTTCTCCAGAGAAACAGAACCAATAGGATACACACACAAACTCACCCACACACACACTCACCCACACACACACATGCACACACAAGCACACACACACAGTTGACTCTTGAGGAACATGGGTTTGAAATGTACAGTTCCACTTATATGCGGATTGATAATTCAAGATTCTTGGGATACAAAACCTGTGTATAGGGAGGGCTGATATGTTGTGTAAGCCAATTCTGCAGGACTGACTCCAGGGCTTGAGTATGTATAAATTTTGGTATGCACAGCATCCTGAAACCAATCCCCTCTCTGTATACTGTGAGATGACAGATGTACACATATGTACCCTATTTATGTATATGTATATATGCACATATATATGTAATATCTTTATTCGATTTATTATAATAATTTGGACTCAAGTAATTATTATGAAGTCTAGCAAATCCAAAATCTGCAGAGTAGGCTAGAAGGTTGGAGACCCAGGAGAGGTGATGTTCCAGTTTCAGTCCAAAGGATGTCTGCTGAAAAATTAGAAAGAGCTTTTTTATTGAAAGATAATTAAAAGGTTGGTTTTTTGAAAAGTTCAACAAAATTGACAAACCTTTAGCCAAACTAACTAAAAAAAAGAGAGAGAAAAAATACAAGTAAATGAAATCATAAATGAAAAAGGAGACATTATAACTGTTACCGCAAAAATTGAAAAGATCCTTAGAACCTACTATGAACAACTATATATCAATAAATTAGAGAAACTAGAAGAAATGAACAAATTTCTAGACACATAAAACCTACCAAGATTGAACCAAGAAGAAATACAAAACCTGAACAGACCAATAAAAAGTAACTAGTTTGAAGCCATAATAAAAAGTCTCCCAGTAAAGAAAAGCCCAGGACCTGATGGTTTTATTGCTAAATGTTAACTGACATTAAAGAAGAAGAAATGCCAGTTATATACAAACTATTCTAAAACGTAGAGGAAGATGAAACAGTACAAGACTCATTCTAAGAGGCCAGTGTTACCCTGATACCAAAACCAGACGAAGACATATCAAAAGAAAAAGAAAGCAGCAACAACAACAACAACAAACTCTAGGCCAATATCTCTGGTGAATATTGACAACAAATCCTCAAGAAAATACTAGCAAACCAAATTCAACAATACATTAGTAAGATCATTCATCATGACCAAGTGGAATTTATCCCTAGAATGCAAGGATGGTTGAACACACATAAATCAATAATGTGGTACAACATACCAGCAGAATGAAGGATAAAAACCATATGATCATTTCAATTGATGCTGAAAAAGAAAGTTGATAAAATTCAACATCTCTTCATGATAAAAACCTTAAAACAAACTGGGGATAGAACAAACATGCCTCAACATAATAAAAACCATGTTATACAACAGACCCACATTTAGTATCAGACTAAATGGGGAAGAACTGAAAGTCTTTCCTCTAAGATTTGGAACATGACTAGGATGCCCACTGTCACCACTGTTATTCAAGGTAGTACTCAAAGTCTTGGCTAGAGCAACAGACAAGAGAAAGATATAAAGGCATCCATTCTTGGAAAGGAGGAAGCCAAATTATTCTTGTTTGCAGATGATATGATCTTATATTTGGAAAAACCTAAAGAATCAACAAGAAAACTCTCAGGAATAATCAACAATGTATTAAAATTGCAGGATGCAAAATCAACATGCAAAAACCAGTAGTTTTTCCTATATGCCAACAGTGAACAATTTGAAAATAATAAAATAAAATACTCCCATTTTAAACAGCCACACAAAAAATTAACCACCTAGCATTTAACCAAGAAAGTGAATGATCTCTATAAGGACAACTGTAAAACACTGATGAAAGAAACTGAAGAAGACACTGAAAAAATTTTTTAAATTATGTTCATGGATTGAAAGAATCAATATTGTAATGTTCATATTACCCAAAGCAATCTACAGTTTCAATGCAATCTCTATCAAAATACCCATGACATTGGCCAAAATAGAAAAAGGAAAACAATTCTAAAAGTTTTATCGAACTATAAAAGACACAGAATAGCCAAAGCCATCCAAAGCAAAAATAACAAAACTGGAGGAATCACATCACCTGACTTCAAGTTATGCTACAAGGGTATAGGAACTAAAACAGTATGCTACTGGCATAAAAACAGACACATAAACCAATGGAACAGAATGGAGAACCTAGAAACAAATCCATACACCTGCAGTGAATTCATTTTTGACAAAGGTGGCAAGAGCATGCATTAGGGTAAACAATCTCTTCAATAAATGGTGCTGAGAAAACTAGATATCCACATGCAGAAGAATAAAACTAGACCCCTATCTCTCACTGTACACAAAAGTCAAATCAAAATGGATTAAAGACTTAAAATTTAAGTCCTCACACTATGAAACTACTAAAAGTAAACATTGGGAACAATCTCCAGTACATTGGACTGGGCAAAAAATTTCTTGAGAAATACCCCACAAGCCCGGGCAATCAAAGCAAACATGCACAAATGAGATCGCAGCAAGTTAAAATGCTTTTACACCTCCAAGTGTACAATCAACGAAGGGATAATACAACACACAAAATGGGAGAAAATATTTGCAAACTACCATCTGACAAGTGATTAATAACCAGAATATATAAGGAGCTCAAACAACTCTATAGGAAAAAAAATCTAATAATCTGATCAAAAACTGGGCAAAAGATTTAAATAGACATTTCTCAAAAAAAGACATGCAAATGGAAGACAGGCATATGAGAAGGTGCTCAACATCATTGATCATCAGATAAATGCAAATCAAAACTACCATGAGATATGATCTCTCTGCAGTTAAAATAGCTTATATACAAATTACAGGGAATAAAAAATGCTGACCAGGATGTAGAGAAAAATGAACTGTACACTCTTGGTGGGAACATAAATTAGTACAACCACTGTGGGGAACAGTTTGAAGGTTCCTCAAAAAACTAAAAATAGAGCTACCATATGATCCAGTAATCCCACTGTTGGGTATATGCCCCAGAGAAAGGAAATCAGTATATCAAAGAGGTGATATCTGCGCTCCTATGTTTGTTGCAGTACTCTTTACAATAGCTAAGATGTAGAAACAACCTCAGTGTCCATCAACTGGACACTGGATGACCGGACAGGCTACATCATACATATACACAATGGAATACTATTAAGCCATTAAAAGAATGAGATTCAGTTAATTGCAACAATATGGATGGAACTGGAGATCATTATGTTAAGTGAAATAAGCCAGACACAGAAAGACAAACATATTATGTTCTCATTTATTTGTGGGATCTGAAAATCACAACAATTGAACTCATCAACATGGAGAGTAAAAGATGGTTACCAGAGGCTGGGAAGGGCAGTGGGCATCTAGGGGAAGGGGGGATGGCTGGTGGACACAACAAAATAGAAAGAATGAATGAGACCTACTATTTGATAGCACAGCAAGGGGACTGCAGTCAATAATAACTTAATTGTACATTTTATAATAACTTAAAGAATATAACTAAATTGTTTGAAACTCAAAGGATAAATGCTTGAGGGTAGGAACACTCCATCTCCATGATGTGCTTATTTCATATTGCATGCATGTATCAGAACATCTCTAGTGTTTTATAAGTGTATACACCAACTATGTACTCACAAAAATTAAATAAAATTAAAAACATTAATAATAAAGGAAACCATGCCTTAAAAAATAATGATAAAATCTCTGAGAATGTAATGTGCCAGTGTTTTGACTAACATGACCAAAATTTGATTTTGATATTTACTATAAATAATATACATGAAGATAATTGAATGCATGTGATTATAACCACATTTTCTTTGCAAATAATACTGTGAAAAGGAATTATTTTATATTTCATGAATTTATAAATAGCAGACAGAAAAAAATGAAGAAATATTGCTTTTCATGCTTGTAAAGAACCCAGAATGACTTGGAAAGTGCAGCATCCAGTGAAATTCACCCTAAACAATGTGGACTATAGTTTTTGGTTTTAAAATGACATCCACCCTCTTACGAGAATAACTTTTAAGTCCGATATCTTCCTTGGATGTTTTCCTTACATTATAATTTGGATTTCTTTATTTTTAAAAATCTAAAATGGTTTTTCAACCGATCCACATCCAATCCAACTATTTCATAATTAGAAGAGGTAGGATAGACAAAGTGAAATACTTCTAAACTGAAATATCAGACATATTTAATCCTAACCTTATCTCCTCCTAGATGCCCCCAAAGAGATTGTTAATAAAATTGTTTATATATGTAAATGTTAGGATATATAAAGAATGCCTATCTTTGTGATAAAATGAATTTACTGAGAATATAGATCCACAAACTTACGATAATGCTACATATTTAAGATCAGTTAAATGATAGCAAAGCAAGTATTAGTAATATTCAGGTGATTGCAGTAATGGGTGAAGGAATTAGAAGACATCCACATATAACAAAATATTAAAGTGGTAGAGCTAAACAGTTACACAGGTGATACAGCACTAAATCACAAATATTGGCATTGCTTGACGCTTACTAAAACTTAGATTATATTGATATTGAAAATGCTGAGCCTTCATACCATTTTGCAATTATTTGCATAAAAAAGTTTTCATTTTTTTATTTCTAAAGAGATAGATACATATGATAGTGCAGACATCAAGAGGGTAATCACACTAGAAAAAACTACTATCTAGAATCTTCATGTTAGAAGTCTATGCATAACACTAGCTACCCATCAGTTATCTATGGAAACAAGCGATTTATAAGGTTTCAATGCATAAAATAAATAGTTCAAGAACTAATTGACATAATTTTATTTGCTTAGAGTAAAATGTTAATCAAAGACTGTTGTGAAGTATGCTATTTAAAAGGCAAACACTGGATGAATGACAGCAAACTATTTAAAATAACTAGATATAGATAGTATCGCTTTGGCTAAATCATTTTTAAAGCCAATATGAATTTAAATTTATAGAATTTTCCAGCTTTATCATAAAAAATCAAGAACATCTATTTATGAAATGATTAATTTTAGGAAGTACACATTTGAAACCTCCTACTTAGGGCAACAGATAGCAAGAAAGATCTCATTTTATAATCTACTTATATAAATGTATGCTTTGAAATAAAGAACAAACGTTTTTATTATCTTGAAAATCACAGCAATATAAGATTTGAAGGACACCTTAAGTATTCATTGAATCATAAAATTTTAGGAAGTAAAGCATTAGGGCACAATATTATACCATTTTGAACAAGAATAAGATACATTTCATTTGCATAAATATTAGCACAATATTATTTAAATATAGTAGTCACCCCTTATCTATGCTTTTTCTTTCTGTGGTTTCAGTTACCTGCCTTCAACTTTGTTCCTAAAATATTGCAGTATTTTGAGAGAGAGAGAAAGAAACCACATTAACCTTTTATTACACTATATTTTATAATTGTTTTATTTATTATTAGTTATTATTAATCCCTTAATGTGCCTAGTTTAAAATTAAGCAGTATATGTTGGATTTGGTATTAACCATTGTATCAGGCACCCTCTGAGGATCATAGAAAAAATCTCCCACAGTTAAGATGAAACTACTCTATATTCTTGTATAATACTCATCTTTATAAATTTTGATACCTTTGTATAATTTCTATTTTAGTTTAAAGTTCATTTGGAAATTATACATAGATAATAAATGTTAGTATCTGGGATTGAATTTTTGAAAATTAAATTAATGTATTTATGGCTTTGTAATCACTAATTTTTAGTTTTTCAATAAGACCCACATCTAATGCAAAGCCTGGTGGCTCAAGTAAGAGAGAGGCTTCATAGTTTATAAAGAAGGCATTTTTTTTTCAATCAATGATGCCTTCATCACAGACTTCACTCCATTAAGTCTTTTCTTTACACAAGTTAGGGACTGATGAGGTGAGTTGGGGACAAGAGATACGGATCAATTTATGGAAGAATTGTCAGACATATGAACTCAGATGCTGGCAGGCAATGGAGAAGTTTGAATGTCCCACTCCCTGTTTGGATACTGAAGAAAGAACAGTGCCAAAGGTGATTCTGTGTGAGGTGCATGTATTGTCAAAGGGAGCACTGCTGAGAGAAAGAGAAGGACTGAGTCTGCACTTCAAAGTGTCCTCATTCTCAAGTAATGTTGAAAGGATTCAGGAGTTTCTGGAGGCTCTATAAGGGATGTAAGTGGACAACTAGTGCTACGGTTTGAATGTTTTTGTACATTTCAAAATTCATAGTTGGAAATAATCACCACTGCAACAGTGTTGGGAGGTTGGGCCTAATGGAAAGGGTTTCGGTCATGAGGGTTTCACCTTTATGAATGGATTAAAACTGATGTATGCCTAGTGTTCCATTATTGGAACATTAAGCATGTGGGAGTTATTTACATCCTACTTCTCAAGGTTCTTGCCAAGATCTGATTGTGAAAATCCAAACAATTGCAACCTCAGGCGTAAATGGGTTTAATGCCACTATTAAAAGGGCTTATGGGAGTGGGTTCTTTCTGTTCTTCTGCCATGTAGGGACATGATGTTCATTCTATTTTGTTCTTCTGCCTTCTGCTGTGTGAGGATGCAGCAAGAAGGCCCTCATCAGATGCCAGTACTTTGATCTTGAACTTCCTAGCCTCCAGAACTGTTAGGAAACAAATTTATGTTGTTTATGAATTACCCAGCCTCGGGTATTCAGTTGTAGCTACTCAAAACAGACTATGACATCTAGGAAGCCTGCTGTGGGGGCTTCTGTGGCAAGTGGCAAAGTGGTGCTACCACAAATATGAAGGGGTAGGAAGAAGCCAGGAGGAGAATATAGATGAAGCTCAAGAACAGTTTGCAGCACCAAGAATGATTGATCCAATTCAACCACAAAAAGCATCTAAAAACTAGCCAGAGAGAAAACAACAAAACAATACACACACACACATACACACACACACACAGTTAAAACACATCTCTAACTTTGGGAGTTTAAAAGGCCCAGGAAAAACTAGCAAGAATTCACAGGAGTTAAAACTCACATGTTGCTAATAGTCATAAATCACCAAATCATCATTTACTAGTCCTTCTAGCTCATATACCCAGAGACTATTTATAACCAGAGCATCAGAAGGCAGAGGCATTATGAGACCAAAAATTTGCCTAAATTTAACTAACTTGGAAGAGATAGATTATTTTAAAGGGAAGAGATGGAATTACTCTAAAAGGTCAAGTATAGAAGAAACAGAAAAGTTAGTATAATTTATCTATGGAGAGTAAAAAGGTTATATTTTCTTTGGAAATTTGAGCAAGTTATATCAAAATTGGGACCTCATTTCAATACCATAGTGCACAGTGATTGCAGTCACTTTGATATGTGATATAGAGAATGCTAGCAGAAAACAGCGGGGATTAGACAAAGGAGTAAATGCTTAGAACTGCGTGTGTGTCTGCATGTGTGTGTGTGTGTGGTATGGTGTGTGTGTGTGGTGTGTGTGTGTAGAAAATCAGACATTTCTGGAAATTTATGAAGCTATGTTTTTTACTTATCTATAGATTTCACTAGAACAGGTAAGAAGTGTGAATATACTTCTCTTTTTGTACCCTCCTTCATGCCACAAACTAGTACCACAAACTAAATTCCTTTATAGTAAGCTAAAATGTCTGTTACTGACTTGAGTATCACCCTTTTCAGAAAGTCACTGATGACAATATTCAGCTATTGGCCCATGTTACAGTAAGTGCTAATAAACTCATATTGTCCCCACCACAACTGACACAGTTGAAAAGCTATGCATTTATAGCTACTGGTGAATGGGGACTCTATATGCAGAAAAGATTATAAACTTCTTGACAGTAAAATTAAATACAGGAAAAATATACTTTAGCGTAGTATAAAATTTAAGAAAAACTTTAGAAAAACAAAAAATCAAAGAATAATTTTAGTTACTAGGAAATAAGTGTTAGAATGTCTCGTTTATATTTGATAAGCAGGTTGCTTTTATTGCCATAAAGATATTGGCATATGTGTACTATATTTATTTCTCTTTCCATACATGCATAGATCTACACCTATATTTATGGATACAGATAAATATCTGTGAGTGAGATGGAGAGAAAGTGAGAGAGAAGTGAGGCTTTTTCCCCCTTTACCTAACATCTTATGTTTTGTCAGTATTCAGAAGCACGTTATTGTCAGAAATTTGCTTGTTGAATGCTCTTACAATTAAAATATCTACAAATGGTCAGAATATATCTTGAGCCTTTTAAGATCAATACAAAACTTAGACTGTGTGGTTATCTTTGCTAAAACTGATGTTGAAACTATATGCAAATACGGAGAGGTAATGCTATCTTCAACTGAGTTTTTACATGTAATTTTGACTGTACTGCAAAAGGGAGAAAAAGAACTCTCAAAAGCCCTTGCTGCTCACAAGGTTTCATTTATTTAAAGATTAATAAAATGATTGCATTACAAAAATCAACCAGATGAATTTAAGTTTATTAAGGATACAATAGGGAGAAATAAACCTACGCAAAACTTCAGTAAGACTTTACATTCTGAAGGATCATTAGGTAGCTTATTATTAGGGTTAGTAGGCAATTGATGGAATGTTCAATAAAACCTGAAACAGTCTAATGGCCTTAGGGGATTGATTTAGAGAGTAAAACTCTTCCCACATCTCTGTTTCCCTATCTAATTTACATACCAAATGAATGCTTTTTTAAGATTAAATGATTTTAAATCCCTAGTTTTTGTATTTGATTCTAAGGAAGTACCCAGAGGTTAAAAATAACATAAATGTAGCATATTATGTCCTTCAGAAACTGAGTCTCATAGTGACAATTAAATCTGAAAATATTATTTTTTATCTTCAGCCTCCTAGGACGCATTTGCTGTGTTGTTAGAAGGGAAGGGAATTGACTTCATTGCTATTTAAGTTTGTAATTTCAGTTATTATTTGTTAAACAAAAAAAAGTATAAGCAGTTCTAGATCAGGACACTTTTCTATTCCTTTAATTATTTATAAAAATTTCCATCACTTTTTAAGCACTACAGTGTAAAACTATATTCACAGTATAATATTTCCCAAGGAGTTCTCAGAAGAAAAATGTTTGTAATTGTGTAACAAATGGCTCCAAATTGTTTGAGAGTATTTGGAGCGAAAAAGTCGTATATTATTTGAAGACATTTTTTCAGGGATTTAAAAATTGTGATTTTTAAAATAATCATATCAAGTTCCTACATAATGCATTTTTACAATTTTCTCAAGTTTTAAAAAGCCAGTATTCATCAGTTCAATTCAGTCGCCAATGGGTAGCTTATTTAAATAAATGCATTTTGAGTTCTGTGCTTAATATTATATACATTGCATATTTTGATTTGTATTATTTTATTAGGCATCATGTCTAATATTCCAAAAATGTATAATTTTCTCAAAACACATATATCTGAAATATAAAAGTAGATATGAAATAGTACTATAAATGCCAAATGTACAAATAATGCTTTATATAACTGTTTTGGTTAAAACATAAATAATTCATTTTAGAATTAGAATATCATTGTTTTGTAATACATAATGATAACATTAACATAGACAATGATTATGAATAGTTACTAATGTAATTCTTTAAAAAAGAGACAACTGAAGTCATGTTGTTTCTAATGAAAAGCAAAAAAGGCACCAACGTAAATAGCTTCAAATTTCTAGATCGACACTATTCAATAGAAATATAATCCCCAATACATTCTAATTTTAAATTATTAGTAGCAACATATAAAAAATAAAATGAAACCAATGAATTGGATTTTAATAATGTATTTAATGCAGTAAGTCCCAAACATTATAATTTTTAAAGATAAAAATATTGTAAAATTATTTTTAAAATATTTTACCTTGTTTTTCTATAGAAATTATTTTAATATCAATGTGCATAATAATTTATATTTATAGCCCAATTTTATTTGAAAATAATTTGAATTTAGATTCCATGATATTAGCAGTTTAAAAGTAAATTCACATAACTAAGTGGTTCTAAATGTTTTACTTTTTTCTAAGAATTATTAATAATTAAGAACCAAGAGACTGTATTCCTTAATATGTACATCTAGTAGCTTCCTTGCATTAGCTAGAATACAGGTTAGGTTGCTGTAATAAATAATCCCAAAATACTGTGGATTAAATAGGATAGAATACTATGTTTTTATGTCTGCTATGCAATTTCTCAAGTTAATTAAATGAGGGTTTGTATAGTTATATAGTCAACCAAGTGCCAAGCCCCCATGTCCCTTCCATTAAAGCAGTGTTTGGCCTTGTTCACATTGACAAAGATGTCTCACAAAGATATGTGTCTTCAAATCTGTAAGAAGAGGGAAACTTTTCCTTGAAATAGAGTGTTACTATAGTAAAGGGAGAGATAATGCTAGCTTTGAGCTACCATCTAATAATATTTATCTATCTAATAATAGAGTGGTGAAATGTATTAAATGTTAGACATATTTTGAAGAAGCTGCCAATAGGATTTTTTTGAGTTTGTACATAGTTTAGGAGAGTGTGGTTTGAACATTTTTAATTTCATTGAAGAATATTCTTTTATTCTGCACTTATAAAGACATTCTCATGTTTTATTTTTCAAGTTTTATCATTCTTTTCTCAATTAAAATTCACTGGAATTTAATTTTTACATGGTTTAAATTAGGGATCCACTTTTAATTTTTTTATAATGGAATTAGTTGCCTGTTCTCTCAGATACATTTGCCAAAAAGAAAATACCTTGCTCAATGCTAAAAAAAAAAAAAAGAATATTTTACCCGATACGAAGTATATAAAAATCAAGTTTCCATACATGTATGTATATATTTTAAAATTACTATTCTCTATTGGTCAATTTTTAAAAACGTATGCCAATACCTATTGTATTAAGTTAGTTCGCTTTATACTATTTTCATATATAATAAAACAAGCTTACTACTACTACTTTGTCTTCAACCATTTTGAGAGCAAGCAAAATACCCAGACTTGTGGCTTATAAACATGAGAAGTTTTTTTCTTACAGTTCTGTAGGCTTGAAAGTCCCAGATCAAGGAGCAGGCACATGGAGTTTCTGAGGAGGGCCCACCTCCTGGTTCATAGTTTTCTCATTGTGTCCTTAAATGGCAGAAGTGGCAAGTCCGCTCTCTAAGGTCTCTTTTAGAAGAACACTAATCTCATTCATTAGGGATGTCTTCATGACCTAATCCTCTCCCAAAAAACCTTACCTCCAAATATTATCACCTTGGAGATTTGGTTGCAACATGTAATTTTGAGGGAACAGAAACATTACCTGTCTGTAGCATACTTCTGCTATTTTTTCCTTTTTTTTTTCTCCTTTTTCCCCTTTTCTCTTCCTTTTCTCCCTATTCTCCCTTTCTTCATTCCTTCCAGCTTTTCTTCCTTCCCCACCTTCTTCCCTCCTTCCTCTTCACCATTCCTCTCTTCAACTCTCTTCTTCCTCACCCTTCATTTCCATCTGTTCCATCTTCTTCAGTTCTACCTTCTACTCCTTCATCTTCTTTTACTCCTTCTGCTATTTCACCTTCTCATTTTTCTCCTTTATCCCCCTCTTTCTTCTCCTTTTTCATTCCTCCTTGTTCTCTTTCTTAGGAAATAATGTACACACTTTAATATGGCTTCTTGCATTCAACATTTTGATAGTGAGGTCCATTAATGCTTTTGCTATGTTGACCAAATCAAAATTCTCTGGTATGTGCTCCTTGTATAAAACCTCTGTTCATCCTATTATTGCTCTTTGAGAATGTACCACTCATTTTCTCAAAAGCAAGTCCTATTCCTCCAATGTTATCATTCCTATGCTGGGCAACCAGCAGATTTTACTATGTCTTCCAGGCATTGGCTATATCATAACATCTGCTATAGCATAATAAATTCTTTGCAGCTGCTCTGGTAAGTATTTGTACCAGTACATCAGAATGGATGTGGAATAATTCATGAATAAGTGAGCAAAATGCCTATTTTCTTTATTCCATGTCATACTATGTCAATTTAATACATAGTCAGCATGCTTTTGTACCCATATTTTACTCTTAAGTTTGTGAAAATGGCTACTGAAACTCTACTGCAATCAATTTCTCCTTGGGGCATAAGCACTAGCTATGGGGCTCAGCTAAGTAAACTTCTACTCTCTTGTCCATTTCCTCTAATTTTCTAAAACACACACACACAGATCTCTTTCTTATATCTTCTGTCAAAAACAAGATGTGATGGTTAATATTGAGCGTCAACTTGATTGGATTGAAGAATGCAAAGTATTGTTCCTGAGTGTGCTGTGAGTGTGTTGCCAAAGGAAATTAACATTTAAGTCAGTGGACTGGGAAAGGCAGACCCACCCTCAATCTGAGTGGGCACAATCTAATCAGCTGCTAGCTCAGCCAGAATAAAAGCAGGCAGAAGAAGGTGAAAACACTAGACTGGCTTAGCCTCTGAGACTACATCTTTCTCCCATGCTGGCTGCTTCCCGCCCTCAAACATCAGACTCCAAGTTCTTCAGCTTTGGGACTCAGACTGGCTTCCTTGCTCAGCTTGCAGACGACCTTACCTTGTGACCATGTGAGTTAATACTCCCGAATAAACTCCCCTTTATATATACATTTATACTATTAATTCTGTCCCTCTAGAGAACCCTGACAAATACCAAGGCTTCATTCAAATAAAATAAAATCTTGAGAATCCATGTTTCAGTAATCCAGCCACAAATTGATAGTTTATGACTTGAACTACTTGGCTCTCAGTATAGATTCAGTAGACACATTATACCTGGAAGAGAACATTTTATTCTTTGTAAGAATACCCTAACAGAATTTTTATTTATTATGATGATATTGAATTGTATTAAAACTATATTGTTCAAAGAACCCCTTACAGAACAATTAATATCATGAATTACTCTGAGATATTAATGCAAGAAATAAACTAATATTTCCCACTGCAAAACTGGAATGCCCTCTCATGAGAGAATGAGCATTTTGGCCGAGTGTAGTGACACATGTCTGTAATCCCAGCACTTTAGAAGGCCGAGGCGGGTGGATCACGAGGTCAAGAGATCGAGACCATCCTGGCCAACATGGTAAAACCCTGTCTGTACCAAAAATACAAAAATTAGGTGGGCATGGTGTCAGGTGTCTGTAATTCCAGCTACTTGGGAGGCTGAGGCAGGAGAATTGCTTCAACCTGGGAGGCAGATGTTGCAGTGAGCTGAGATTGCACCACTGCTCTCCAGCCTGGGCGACAAAGTGAGACTCTGTCTCAAAAAAGAAAAAGAAAGAAAAGAAAATGAGCATTTTGTAATGTAATATATTTTCATCTTACTTGATGTTGAAGAAATGTTCGAACAAAGCTTTGTGCTAGTTGATCCTAGGTTTTCTGGTTCGATGTTCTTCCAACATATCCATCTCTTCCATCTGTTTTAGCACACACTTTAGTTTACTAAACCTATAGTGCCTGATTTTTCTTTTTCATAAGTTAGCTCATAGTTTATTTAGAAGTATTCATAACATAAATTCTCTATTTAAAATAAAGTTGAGCCTGTTTTGAAGTACCAATGCCTCCCCTGTGTCAGTGTCCACCCATATCATTTTTACTTCTTCCCATTTTATCTGTTTGTCTTTTTTCTTCACACTGTAAGTGACCTCTCTTCCACTTTTTTAAACAATTTTTTAAATTACATTAATTATCAAGAATATTTCCTTAAAATATAAACACCAATTTTACTTTTTCATCACGTCCTCTCTGTTTAATATTGTTTCATCATTATCAGACAACTGAAACCACTTTAAGAATCTCAATCATCACATTTTAAGTATCCATATACAATGACATTTTCTCCATCCTTCTCCACCTTAACCTTTTAAAGTATTTAACTTTGTAGAGTAAATTTCTTAACTTGCTTTTTTTCCTTTTTCTCTGGTTTTCATTTTTCATTTCTCAGTGTTTAATATACGTTTGAACAGTTATTAGATGGCATATGATCAAGGAACTTAGAGGACACCAACATTTTAACATAAATCTTTATTCATTTCCATTTAGCCCATATTTTCATTTTCTTTTTATTTTCTTTTCTTCTATCTTTTTTTCTTTTTAGGTATTTCTGATTCTGTTAATACGTTACTGTTTTCCTAATTACTGAACCTTGAGGTCCTCATGTTTGGCTCTTTCATTTACTTCCAGTCATCAAATCTTGTTCATTCTGATGCAGACAAACCTCAACCCTGCTTTTCATTCTCTTTTCTTCCTGAAGAAAGTCCTTGTTGCCTCTAACTTATTATTTTAATACTCAAGCAAATTCTTGATTTCTAGTTATCAGTCCCTTTTAATCATTTTGATCCAAAATTTTCCTATCAATTCACTGAACTTTTTTCTAATATTGGGTCAAATTTGCCTAACCTAAAATATTCTATGATAACTAGTCATCTTACAAAAATTCAAAACTCCTACAACTGATACTAAACATCTTTATAATTTGCTGTTATAAAATCTAAAGAAGATATTGTCTTGTTCATTCTTACTCAACCCATGTCCCCTACAGCTGAAACTATTGTAGTTAATATTTATTGACTGTTCGTGGTGTACTAGTTTTGTTTATAAGCACTTAGCATGATAAATTTGCAACCATATCTAGGATTGATGATTAAGTTTTGGCTTAGAATGTTTAAGTTACCTGCCCAAAGTTATACAATTAGTCAATGGTAAAATTTGAATTTGATTCCTGGCTTCTGTCTTCAAATTTGTGCCTTTAATCACTGATACAACTTTATAATTACCATTAGGTAAATGAAAATTGTGTTGAAACAGGAAAAAGCTACTTCAGTAAAAAAAGTATAATATGTATTTTTCTATATTCCCTGTAGTATTGTGTTTAATTAGTATACAATTTTAACTATTGCATTACATGGTAAACTCCCTATATATAGTCTAGGTTGGGTTTTTATTTTTTTTTAGTTGACGATGTTAAGTTTCAAACATATGCCCTTACAAAGATTGTATTGATATTTTGGCACACCTTGCTAATTCAGTAAAATAGCTCAAATAAGTTGACGTTGTTTTAATATATACACATACACACTACTATTAGACTGATTATCTTGTCATTCTGCCATCAGATTTAATTATGTTACTATATAGAATTTGATTTTTGTAGAGTTATGCTATTCCTTAACATCTTACTATTTATCAAGGTTCTCCATTTACTATTCCTTCATATCCCATAGAATGGAGGTGGAACAAATGTTGCCAATTCATGGCATATGGACTTACCCTTGTTATTATAATATATTTCCATTGCAGTGTAATGGAAGCTTTTACAATAAAGACTTTCTCTTCATAACCCAAATAACTGGAACATGAAGAGACCTACTGTGTCCAGAATTTATTCCTTCCACTGGGTTCTTGGTCTTGCTGGCTTCAAGAATAAAGATGAAGACCCTCACGGTGAATGTCACAGCTCATAAAGATGGTGTGTCCAGAGTTTTTTCCTTCAGATGTTCAGATGTGTCTGGAATTTCTTCCTTCTGGTGGGTTCGTGGTCTTGCTGACTTCAGGAATGAAGCTATAAACTCTTGTGGTGAGTGTTATAGCTCTTAAAGGTGGTGCAGATCCAGAGTGAGTAGCAGTAAGATTTACTGTGAAGAGTGAAAGAACAAAGCTTCCACAGCATGGAAGTGGACCCAAGAAGTTGCCACTGCTGGCTGGGGTGGCCAGCTTTTATTCCCCTATTTGGCCTCGCCCATGTCCTGCTGATTGGTCCATTTTACAGAGTGCTGATTGGTCCATTTTACAGAGTGCTGATTGGTCCATTTTACAGAGTGCTGATTGGTGCATTTACAATCCTTTGGCTAGACACAGAGTGCTGATTGGTGTGATTTTACAGAGTGCTGATTGGTGCATTTACAATCCTTTAGCTAGACACAAAAGTTATCCAAGTCCCCACCTGACCCTGAAGCCCAGCTGACTTCACCTCTCAATCATCCCTCTAAACAGGACACCCCAACTGCTGTTGGGAATTGGGCAATGACTGCTCTAATTACTTCCTGCTGGATAGGGGCAAAGAAGGCGCTCTGCAGTTGTAGTGTCCTCCAGCAGGGAACTCTTTAGGCCAGTGAAAGGGCCAGTGGGTTGATCCGGGGGTCCTCGGTAGAAGCTGTTAGTTGAGCTCATTTGGGGTTCCATTTGTGAGATCATCTGTAGCTTGATGGCCTCAATCCTAGAGGAAACAAATTTGACAAGAGGTTAAAAATACAAGGCCCAAAGGTGAATAATAGCAAGATGGCTGCCATGGGACCTAGAAAGGGGAAAAGCCATGTCATCCAACTCCAGAGGTTGGTATATGGGTTTGAAAGGCATCGTCCAATTTCAGAAGCCTTTTCCTGTAAATGCTGGGTGGCATCTTGTACTATCCCTGACTGGTTAGTGTAAAAACAACACTCTTCCCCTAAGAAGGTGCAGAGTCCTCTTTTTCTCAGCAGTGAGGAGGTCTAGGCCTCAGTGGTTTTGGAGAGTCACTGCTGCCAAAGAGTCTATTTGGGATTATAGAGTAAGGATAGATTTCATTATTTCTTGCAAACTGTCTGAGAAATCCTTTGAGAGTGTACAGTAGTAGGATAATACATATTACACTGTTAGCTTTTAGCAAACTTTACTTTTGTTGAAAACCTTGTAAGTTTGGGATTTCAATTATTCTTTGCTATTAATAAGACCTCGTTCAGTCTATATTAACTTAGAATTGGTATAGATGGTTCCTTCCTGATTCTGTCAGTACTTTAAGGTTTAGCTGAGTGCAAACAACTCTCACTTTTGAGCAGACCAATTATTAGCAATTTTCCTAACTGCTTCTGCAAAAGTTTCCTTATCAGTTATTGAATGTCCATTGTATCTTTTTTCCTTAATCTCCTGGGAGGAACCATCTATCCTCCTGTCCTGAAGGGAGTTCCTCCTAGGTCTGGTTGGACCTTTGTATGGTAATTAATTAAGATTTAGATCCCCTTTTAGGAAATCTGCTGGGCTAAGGACTTTTGATGGGAAGGCTACCAGTTGTCAGTGGCCTCAGTGCTTTCTGGCTATGCCCTTGCTTACACTGACAACAAGGTGGTAATGGAGTGTTATAGGGTCACAGAGAAGACCTTCAATTATCAATTAATTATAGGTTTTAAATTTACCCTGGCTTTTAAAGGAATAGAGTACACTGTTTTTTCTTTACTACTTCCATCTCTCTTTCTTTCTCTTCTTTTTGATGTCTTGTCTCTTTCCCTCTTTCTGACTTCCTCTTTCTTTCTTTCCTTTCTGCTGGTCTTTCCCTGCCTCTGTCTGTCACTTATGCTGCTGTTCTCCCAGTTACAACTGAGGAGGTGGGAGAAATACCTGGTTACAGGCTGTCCCAGGATTCCTTGGATGGTAATGGACCTTGAGGACAGCTATCCAGGACAGGAGCTTAACACTGAAAAAGCCACTCCAGTATCCAGGGGGAGGTCAATTTCCTGGTCCTCAGTGGTTAAATGTACCCAGGGCTCAGTGAGTGTGATGACATGAGCTGGCACTTGCCCCAGGCACCTTCAGTCCTGTTGTTGGATCATCTGGTTAGGGGCTTCTGGCCCAGAGAACCTTTGTCCTCTGGCGTAGTGCGTCTTCCAGTGATTGCCATGGCTTAGTGGACATGGGCAAGGGGGCAGCTTGTTTATCTTTGGACAATCTTTTTTTAAGTGTCCTTGTAAACCACATTGATAACAAGCCCTATTGGGTGATTGGCCTGTTCTATTTTCTGTCCTCTCTGAACAACCAAGGTTTGTCTGAGGGCCAGGGCTAAGGCTGTGGCCTTTCTCTGATCTCACTTTTCCTTTTGGGTCTGTTCCTCTTGGTCCCTATTATAGAACACCAAGGTTGCCAGGTTTAATAATGTCTCCAGATTTTGTTGAGGGCCCAGGGCTCACTTTTGGAGCTTTCTCCTGATATATATGACTGATTGGGTAATAAGCTTATCTTTTAGGATCAGTTGACCCTTGAGTGAGTTGGGTGACAAAGGAGTATATTTTCTTAAGGCCTCCCATAGCTGCTTGAGGAAGGCAGAAGGATTTTCTCCCTTTCCCTGAGTTATGGTGGACATCATTGAATAATTCATGAGTTTTTCCTAATTCTCCTTAGTCCTTCTAGAACACAGGTCAACAGATGTTTATGACTCCAGTCTCCATGATCTGAGTAAAGATCCCAGTGGGGATCCATACTGGGGATGGCTTGCTGACTGGTAGGGAATTTGTCCCTTTCTTTGGCTGTCATTCTATCATTTACTTGACTAAGATACCAGGTGTCTCCAAACTCTTGGGCTGCAGCTAAAGCTGCATTCTTTTCATTAAAGGCCAGGGTTTGATCTAAGAATAGCATGACATCTCTCCAAGTGAGATCAAAGGTTTGCCCTAGACCCTGTAGGATATCTATATACCTATCAGGATCATCTGAAAACTTCCCCAGGTCTGCCTTGATCTGCTTTAAATCAGAGAGGGAGAAGGGGACATGTACCCATGTTGGGCCAAATTCCCCTCCCCATACAGCTTGAAGGGGATGCAACTGATAGCCCGGGGGTTTTTGTGGTCCTTTGGAGATTTCTTTGCTTATTTCCTTCTGGGCGGGGGAGATTAGAGGAGACTTATCATTAATAGGAAGGGAATATATAGGGAGGCTAGGATGTGGGGGCAAGCTAAGAGGTCCTCCTGTGGGATGTAAATTGCAAGCTTTGCCTAGTTGTGGGTTCTCCTTCAATGAAAAGAAAGCTTGGATGTAAGGTATTTCACTCCATTTGCCTTCTCTCTTACAGAAAAGGTCAAACTGTAGGATCATATTGTAACTTATACTTCCCTCAGGTGGCCATTTTTCCCCATCAGAGAGAGAATATTGGGGCCAGGCCATAGTGCAGAAAAAATGAGCCACCTCTTTTTCAGAGTTTGCAGGTCAAATTGGTCCCAAAAGCTTAGGATGCATTTCAAGGGTGAGCCTGTTGAGGCCTGAGTGTTTCCCATCTGAAAGAAAAACCCACCCAAGGTTGTGGTTTGTTTTGTTTCTCCCCCTGCCCAAGAACCCACAACGGTCCCTGGACCCGACTGATGGGAATAGTTGCACTCAATGACACAGCAGCAGAAACACCAAGAACCTGCCCAAGAACCTGCAACGGTCCCTGGAACCTGCTGATCAGAATAGTTGTGCTCACCCACACAGCAGCAGAAGCACCTCTTGCCTAGGAACTCACAATGGCCCCTGGACCCTGCTGATCAGAATAGTTGTGCTCACCCACACAGCAGCAGAAGCACCTCTTGCCTAGGAACTCACAATGGCCCCTGGACCCTGCTGATCAGAATAGTTGTACTCACCAATGCAGCAGCAAAAACACCTCTTGCCCAGGAACCTGCAATGGTCCCTGGACCCTGCTGATTGGAATAGTTGCATTCACTGATGCAGCAGTAGAAACATTAGTTTTCCTCCTAGACCACAAGGAGGACTGAGGAAGGTTGGATTTAGTGGCCCTTACTGATGCATTCTCACAAACCTGTTAGAGTCCTAAGCATTCTCCTGTTAGTACTGGGACCTTACCATTGTCCTATAAAAGATGTTATGCCCCAAAAATGAAGTGAAGGGCCATACCCTGAGGGAGGGAAGGGATCTCCAGAGTTGGAAGAATGATGGCTTTTGTCCTCATTTATATGAATAGGAAAGATACCATTTCTGAAGCGCCCTATATCCTAGCTTCAGGAATAGCTTTTGTTAGGCCTGCTTGTCTGAGGAGGGATCCTAAAATTCCAGATAGTACCCCCTGCGACGGGGCTTTGGGCAAAATTTTTGTCTTTCTGATTGGCAAGCCTGGGTGCCTAAAGAAGGGAATAGAGTCTTGGAGTTTATACTAGAAATCATTCTTATAGGATAAACTAAAGCACCAGAGACAGGCAGTGGTTTTAGAAGTGGGACTAGCCTCAGAGAAGAGAGGCAAGAGGAAGTTTGTTTGAAAGGCATTAGGACCCAGGAGGCAAGGGTCAGGATAGATAGGATAGATGGGTGAGTCTCGCTTGGGTGACATGACTTTGAGACTTCTGCTCAAGGCTGCAGAGCCAACCAACTTGCTGTTAGGACCCCAGAGCTGAATGGTTTTCCTCTCTATCAGCCCTCAGCTCAGCGCCTAAGTACGGGAAAAGTGGAAGCTGGTTCCAGGCAAACCAATGCTCCCAGATCCGAAGAGCTGGGGGTTTGAGAGCCCTTTCCCAGAAAGCCTGACACCTGTATCTTTAGTCTGGAGGCCACGTTAGTTGCTTTTAACTGGTTGACAGGTGCCCAGCATTTAGCCCCCGAATTCTAACAAAAAATAGGACAGAATAGCAAGCAAAAGGGGTCTGATGGTACTCACTGCTTGGCGATAGGCAAAAATCCCTTTGTGGTTGTCAAAATGTGTCCAGAATTTATTCCTTCCGGTGGGTTCTTGGTCTGGCTGACTTCAAGAATGAAGTCGCAGACACTCGCGGGGAGTGTTATAGGTCTTAAAGATGATGTGTCCAGAATTTGCTCCTTCGGATGTTCAGATGTGTCAGAGTTTCTTCCTTCTGGTGGGTTCGTGGTCTCATTGACTTCAGGAATGAAGCTGCAGACCCTTGCAGTGAGTGTTACAGCTTTTAAAGGCAGTGCCCACCCAAAGAGTGAGCAGCAGAAAGGTTTATTGTGAAGAGTGAAAGAACAAAGCTTCCACAGTGTGGAAGGGGATGCAGGCGGGTTGCTGCTGCTGGATGGGGTGGCCAGCTTTTATTCCCTTATTTGGCCCCGACCATGTCCTGCTGATTGGTCCATTTTACAGAGCACTCATTGGTCCATTTTACAGAGTGCTGATTGGTCCATTTTACAGAGTGCTGATTGGTGCATTTACAATCCTTTAGCTAGACATGAAAGTTCTCCAAGTCCCCACCAGACCCAGAAGCCCAGCTGGCTTCACCTCTCACTACTAATAGAAATGCATAATTTGTCAGATGCATTTTTAAAAAATATTCTAGCATTTATAAAAGCTTAAAAATATACAGTAGCTACTGCTACATTTTTCTTGACTCTTCAGGGAAAAAGTTAATTACACATTTACATGGCAAAGCCATATGTTTGATAGCTGACTTTTGGCATCAAAAGAAATCCCTTTGATATCAATAATTGCTTTGTGGATGCTGGAGAAAAATCTACTCAGAAGGCTGACAAAGGAAATCAATAATAAGTTCTTCATGATGAAAGAATTTTTCTCCAATTTTACTCTGTCAAAAGCATCTTTAGCAAAGGAATTGTTGCAAAGCTTCTCTTTTTGCTAGGTGATCAATATATTTTTTATAAAAATGCTGCTTATTTCAGGTTTTCTTTAAATATGAAATCCAAATCAAATATACTCTAATTTTGACTCACTTATACTTAAAAATTACTAGTAATCAGAATTTTCATGATATAACTTTTCATGGTTACATGCAAAAAGGGACACAACCAAAAAATGTTAACAAAACGTCTACTACTTACATTTTTTCAAATTAATATTATTTAACACCAGAACAAGGTCTTCATGAGAGCAAGCATATTTGTTTATTTATGGCTATAATCTAAGACCTAACATATACATGGCATATTTCAAGAATGTAAACACTTGCAGAATCATTTGGAAGTGTAGAAAGAATACTGTTAACAAAAGTTAGCTTTTGATTGGAATATGATAAGCATTTTTTATCTCTCGAATACAGAAGTCACTTTGCCATTCATCAAATCAAAATAAAAAGCCCTCTGAATGTATATTTTGATCAGTATGAAATTTATAATTTATTATTAAAATATTTAAAAATCATTCAGACATTCAAACATCAGTATTTAAATATTCAAATTTGTTTGAGGGATTTTGAATAATTGATTAATTTTTAAATATTTTGTTTACCTATTCAAGTATTTAGTCAGATTAACTTTGATCATCTGTGAGGTAGTTAAACTGAAATAATGTAATACTCATCTGAGAGTTAGCAGTCAGATGATGAAGAAAAAAGTAAATGTAGAATATTTATGGGTAAAAATAAGGTGCCAATGGAAACATGTATTGTCGTTTTTTATAAGCAGGCAAAGTCATAGAAAAAGAAAATTAAACTAAAACTGCTTTAACAAGAGCAAAAAAACCAGCTTACCTTTACCTTATTTTAAACAGTGGACCATAATCAAGAGCTGACAAGGCAAGTGCCATTACTGAGGAGACACCACATTCCTGGAAAGGGAAGGCACAGTAGTTCAAAACAGGAGCATGTAGGAAAACAGTCACCAGTGTAAGGGTGCTGCGTTGATACTCAAGTAAATTCTTGATTTCTAGCTATCAACTCCTTTTAATTATTTTGATCCAAGGTTTTCCTATCAATTCAAAGGAGAGACATTTTGTTTTTTGTTTTGTTTTGTTTTCTTTTTTTTCCCCTTTGAGGCAGAATCTCACTCTGTTGCCCAGGGCAGAGGGCAGTGGTGTGATCTTGGCTCACTGCAATCTCCGTCTCCTGGATTCAAGTGATTCTCCTGCCTCAGCCTCCTGAGTAGCTGGGATTACAGCCACCTGCCACCATGCTCAGCTAATTTTATTTATTTATTTATTATTTTATTTTTAGTAGAGATGAGGTTTCACCATGTTGGTCAGGGTGGTCTCAATCTTCTGACCTCGTGATCCAAATGCCTTGGCCTCCCAAAGTGCTTGGATTACAGGCATGAGCCAAGGCACTTGGCCGGGAGAGACGTTTTTCTTGGAAAGCTGGGATGCTGTGGTTTGTGAAGAAAGCAAAGATAACACCTAATGTCTTCTACTTTGTCCAGAAAAAATGAAAAAATGAAGGATGTAACAACTGTAGCTGAGATGAGTACCTTCTAAAAATAGAGAATCACTAAGGAATTATAAACGTGTTATGTTTATACACTGTTTTCTGTTATGCCTCTTTATTTTAATACAATCTGCTGACAATTATTTTTGTTATTGTAGCTATTCCAAGAATAAGTGTCAAACTGACACTATATTTTCAAAGTGATTACTTGGAGAAAAGTGTAAAAATAAAACTATACAGATATTATACTAAGTAATTATCATTTTATAATTTAAATAATACTAGTTATGTTATGTGATATTATCTAAATAATATTACCTAAAGAATTGTAGCATACTAAATATTTATATGTTGTCTCTCTCTCTCTATATATATATATACACACACACACATAAACTTAGTTTATGTGTAAACTAAACAGATATATGCTTTGTTTATAATAAAAAGTTTTTCAAGTTTCTTGGCTTGAAAAAACAGACTGTGTATATTATAGACATATTTTACATCTTTAGTTGAATTCATGCTTCTTCGTAAGTGTTTTAAATTTGTGAAAAAATTTAAAAAACTCAGTGAGAGGGATATAGTTTGGTATAAATATCAAAATTTGCTCATCTCAATCCATCCAACATTCTGTATTGAATTTGCCCTTTGTTTAAAAATATAGACCTCTAGTTAAGGTTGTCTTTCTTTCCATCTTGTCTTCAAATCTCCAGTGGAGGCATCACTGAAGAGAAGATATCAACACAATTTTGGAAGATGGAAAAAGATGAGAGAAATGGATGATGTAGCAGTGCAGAATAATTTGTAATTTTAATACTTCAAGAGACATTCAGAAGAGAAGGGAGCCGATTCTCCCTTAAGAAGCCCGGAATATTTTAGTAATCAGAGGCTAGACTATGAGGTTTCTCTGTAATATAAGCCAGAGAAATGTGCAAGATTCAAACCTAGGTTAAAATTAAAGGCATCAGATTGCCTTGTATTATCTGGTTTGTAGTACAGGTATTTCAATTTTGGCTTATCCATTTTTCTACTGCCGGGATACAGAAGCCATATACTTTATATATTCTTCATTGTGTAGACATAACATTGACTGATTAAATGAAACATTTAAAACAGCATAGTTGAAACAGGTTCATTTCTTGTTCCTCGTGAGACTGTACTAATAAAAAATGTATGAATAAAGGAAACATTATGCTGTGAACTGAATATCTGTGTCCTCCTAAATTCATACATTGAAGTCTTGATCTCTACTGTGATAGTATTTGAATGTAGAGCCTTTGGGAGGTAATTAGGTGATGGGGGTGGAACCCTTGTGAATGGCATTAGTGCTCTTACAAGAAGAGACATGCAAAAGATGCTTTCTCTCTCTTCACCATGTGAAGACCCAGAGAGAAGGTGGCCACCTACAAGCCGTAAGGAGAGGCGTTGGAACTCTGACCTTAGATGTACAGCCTCCAGTTGAATGAGAAATAAATGTTTATTGTTTAAGCCAGTGAGTCTATGGCATTTGTTATAGTAGCCTGAGCTCACTAAAAGAGGTTCCAACATAAGAATAAGCAACATAAGAATAAGGTTGGGTGCAGTGGCTCACTCCTGTAATCCCAGCACTTTGGGAGGCCAAGGCGGGCAGACCACCTGAGGTCGGGAGTTTGAGACCAGCCTGACCAACATGGAGAAACCTGGTCTTTACTAAAAATACAAAATTAGCCGGGCATGGTGGTGCATGCCTGTAATCCCAGCTACTCGGGAGGCTGAGGCAGGAGAATCACTTGAATCCAGGGGGCGGAGGTTGCGGCGAGCAGAGACCACACCATTGCACTCCAGCCTGGGCAATGAGCACAAAACTCTTATAAAAAAAAAAATAGCATTCAGTTTATTTTTGTTATTTTTAAAACATTATTTCAAAAGTTTTGTAATTATACAATGTTGGAAGCTTTTCAATGCCTTTTACAGTTGCAAACCAACTTTCAAAAAACTAGCTTAGATCTGATGAATGTTCGTTTTAACACTGTTCTTGAAATCACCTCAGGAAAATGTTATAAAATCAATTATAAAATAAAAATCCACTAGGCTTACAGCAGCAATCATTAAGCTAGCTTGCCTTTTTGGTCCTCTTCCCTGTTGCTTGTTGTTATTTACTATTCCAGGATCATGTGTGGCCCTTGTCACAAAACTCTTGGTTTTTTTTTTTTTTTTTTTTTGGTTCTATAATTTTTTACGAAGACATTGTGGGACAATAAACCCTCTATTTGAGCTTCTTCTGTAGGTTCTGGATACTGACAGACACCAGCTGGTCTAATGAGCCCAGTAAAAAGCTAACTCAGAGAGAAGCAATGACCACATTCTGACAATTTCATCCCCCTACCTGACCAATTTATGACCCCAAATTTTCCAGCCCCTCACCCTTCACAAATACCCTTAAAAACCCTTCCCCAGAACCCCTCAATGAAATGGATTTGAGACTTGAGAATTCCTCCTGTTTCCTCGCTGGGCACCTTGTAATTAACAACCCCTTTCTCTGCTGCAATCCCGCTCACAGTTTATTGGTCTGTTGCTATGCACTTGGCATACAAAACTGGCAGTCCTATAGTAACACTCTCTACTCTCCATAGATAGAAACACTGGAAAAATTCTAGGGATATTTTGGCACTACTTACAATTTTGTCCGTCTTCCACAGAATATTTGTATTCAAAGGCTCCCAGACAAGCTGAACACTAACTGGAGAATATTCAATGGACATTAGGCATTCCATTTTGTTTATTTTGATTAAAAAAAATACCTGGAATCTAAACAGTGATTTTATTATTTGGCATAGAAAATTAAAACAAATGGTTCTTATTGTAAAGAGAAATTAAGTAGTATAAAAGGAGAAAATAAACCTTAAAAGTTGTATTTAAAGAATACTTTATTAGAGCACATCCCCAGTGCTGATGGTTGAAGGCACAATAATGTCTTACTTAGTTTTTGGTGTATTCTAAGACAGCACTAAAACAGCCTCTTAACCTATATTCAGAGTCATTTCCATATATAAGCATAAAGCATTGTGTCTGCTTTAACAATACAAAGAAATATATAAAGCTGCCAGCATAATCAAGTCCCCAGCAGGAAAACAATAAAAGAAGTACTTAAGTACACATAAAAAAATGAGAAACAAGGAATCTATTATTAAAAATAATCGCTTGAGAGAAATCATAATTTTCTGGTAAAGATCTCACTATACCAGCATGGTTCTGTTATCTAATTAACATTCTAAATATATAGGTAGAATATATCAAATTGGTTATTATCAGTGTTATTAACAGACTTTATCAATTTAATGTTTATTAAGCACTATTCTTTGAAGCATTTCTATTTGTCAAGGAATTTCAACATTTCTGTGTATTGCTTTGCTGTATTTTTAAAAACACCTAAATGTTTTTAATGCAAATTATTTTTTCATAAAAGGTGATATGCAATCTTGAAATTGTTTTATCTTTGAGACAGTATTTTTTCTCCCCTTTGGGATTTCAAAATAGGAAGGCAGAAAGGAGAGTTGAGGGCAGAAATTAAAGTAAGGAAGAAGTACAAAAAAATAAAAATAAAGAATAAAAAGCCCTGAACTGTCAACATTTACTATTGCTTGCTTCTAGGAATGTAAACAACATGACTAAATTGAGTTAATTTCTACATAATTCCTGTAATTCCTGTTTATTCTCATGTCTTGGGAATTGCAACTGAAACCTTTGTAATAGGGTCACATTATTTTATTTGGATTTTTAATTTTTTGAGCTAATACAAACTTTCTCCTTTTTTATTCCTTTTGTTAACTTTGTTCTGAATACATAAATGATGATCCTTTTTTTAATATCGTACAAAAACTCCAAAACTTGCTTTTGTGTAGAGGAATGCAATAATATCCCTTAACAATAATTTATTTTATTTTGGTTAGTACTTTCTAATTTCAATATAGTCATGTCAGTAATCCCAGATTAAAACTTTATGCATATGATCACCTCTGCTTTGTTCACCAATGCAAAATATTAAAAATGTGAAGTTTTTTATTCTATGCTTAATATTTTCTAATTTAATTCAACATTTAATATGATTTTTAATCTAGTCTTATTACAATTTTTTTGTGACAAAGGTCAAGTAATTAAATGTATTCTCCTATTCCTTTTGCTTATTGCCATAACTAGCAACACAGGTATTATTTTTCAGACAACACCAGTAACCAAAACTGACATTTTAATATTCTTTAATTTTTACACTTAATATTTGGTGGACAATTTTTTTTCTATTGAATCAAGTCTTCTTCAGTACATTGTATTGTTTTCCTTTTTTGTTTGTTTGTTTTTGTTTTTGAGACAGAGTCTTGCTCTGTCGCCCAGGCTGGAGTGCAGTAGCACAATCTTGGCTCCCTGCAACCTCTGCCTCCTGGGTTCAAGAGATTCTCTTGCCTCAGCCTCTCCAGTAGCTGGGATTACAGGCATGTGCTATCACGCCAGGCTTATTTTTTGTGTTTTTAGTGGAGATGGGGTTTCACCATGTTGGCCAGTCTGGTCTCAAACCCCTGACCTTAGGTGATCTGTCTGCCTCGGCATCCCAAATTGCTGGTACTACAGGAATGAGCCACCACACCTGGCTTGTTTTACTTTTTGAAAATGTTAGTTGATATGTATTAAAGCATTTATATTTTAGTAATTCTGTAAGAGTGAGGTATATAATTTCTGAAAATGAGTTCACTGGTCTTTGAAAACTATCAATTTTTTGTTTCCATGACTGCTAAGACTACTAGTTCTAATATAAGGCCTGAATATGTAGGTAATTTTTTTCTATGAAGCAATTTTGATGCTAATAGAGGAAAAAGAGACTTACTAAGTGGTTTTAACATAACTCACATTGTTAAAGAATGCTAAGTATTTTCAGTTTTATCGGGTGGTGTTGACAAATTTTATTCATACGTTTTCTTAAAATTGACATAAAAAGTTGTCACACTGGAGAATTCTACCACTGAACCACCAAAGCAGCAATCATAGTTGCCACATTTGAATGTTATATAGTGTATAGTTCGTAGTTATTCTAAGCAGAGATTGAACAAACATTGGTAAAATTAAGTATATAAATGATAATATAATCGACTAAAAAATTACCTAGTTAGATATAAAGAAAAAGAAAATAATAGCTTACAAAACCTATTTAGCCTTTTGTTTGAATTTGAATTTGGTGAAAATGTTGAAAGCATAATAATGTCTTGCCTTACCTAGCTTTTGGAGTGTTCTAAGAATACAGGGTATCTGTGAAGAGACATTGACCTACATAAGACCGAGAAAAAGGGGCAATCTGCATTTGTTTTAGGTGGTTCTCCCAAAGTAGAACTTGAGTTGGGTAATTGGATGCTAGTGATTTATTGTATGAATGCTCCCTAGAGAACAGGTAAAAGAGTGAGAGAAGCAGAACACAGAAGGCAAAGCAGCCATGTGAAAATGTATTTTGAGGTAGCTGATTTCATGGGGAAATCTAGAATGCAATTTGAACTGTTGATTTGGTTCACAACTGTGAGAGGGAAATAGGTCATATATATCTCCACTCTAGTGAGTTAGTGCCTGCAAAGTTTTGCTACCAGTGTGGTAGGGTGCAACTTAAGTGCCAGGACCACAGGGCTAGGCAGTTTTGATCATTAGAGGATATCTCCCTGTATTAGTCTGTTTTTATACTGCTGATAAAGACATACCTGAGACTGGGAAGAACAAGAGGTTTAATCAGACTTACAGTTCCGCATGGCTGGGGAGGCATCAGAATCATGGCAGGAGGTGAAATGCACTTCTTACATGGTGGTGGCAAGAGAAAATGAGGAAGAAGCCAAAGCAGAAACCCCTGATAGAGTCCATGAGATCTCATAACACTTACAATCATAAGAATAGCATGAGAAAGACTGGCCCCCATGATTCAATTACTTCCCCCTGGGTCCCTCCCACAGTACATGGGAATTCTGGGAGAAAAATTCAAGTTGACATTTGGGTAGGGACACAGCCAAACCACATCATTCCACCCCTGGGCCCTCCAAATCTCATGTCCTCACATTTTACAACAAATCATGCCTGTCCAACAGTCTCCCAAAGTCTTAATTCATTTCAGCATTAATCTCAAAGTCCACAGTCCAAAGTCTCATCTGAGACTAGGAAAATGCTTCCATGTATGAGCCTGTAAAATCAAAAGAAAGTTAGTTACTTCCTATATACAATGGGGGTACAGGCATTGGGTAAATACAGCCATTCCAAGTGGGAGAAATTGGCCAAAACAAAGGGGATACAGGCCCCATTCAAGTTCAAAATCCAGTGGGGCAGTCAAATCGTAAAGCTCCAAAATGATCTCCTTTGACTGCATGTCTCAAATCCTGGTCATGCTGATGCAAGAGGTGGGTTCCTGTGGTCTTGGGCAACTCCACCGCTGTGACTTTGCAGGGTACAGCCTCCTTCTGGCTGCTTTCACAGACTAGCACTGAGTGTCTGTGGCTTTTCCAGGTGCACAGTGCAAGCTGTAGGTGGATCTACCATTCTGGCATCTGGAGGATGGTGGACTTCTCACAGCTCCATTAGGTGGTGCCCCAGTAGGGACTCTGTGTGGGGGCTTCAACCCCACATTTCCCTTTTCCACTGACCTAGCAGAGGTTCTCCATGTGAGCTCTGCTCCTACAGCAAACTTCTGTCTGGGCATTCAGGCATGTCTATACATCTTGTGAAATCTAGGTGAAGGTTCTCAAACCCAATTCTTTACTCAGTGCACCTACAGGCTTAACACCATATGGAAGCTGCCAAGGGTGAGGCCTGCACCCTCAGAAGTCATGGCTCAAGCTCTATGTTGGCTCCTTTCAGCCATGGCTGAAGCAGCTGGGATGCAGGGCACCAAGTCCCTAGACTGCACACAGCACAGGGACCCTGGACCCTGCCAACAAAACCATTTTTTCCTCTTAGACCTCCAGGTCTGTGATGGGAGAGGCTGTGTCAAAGGTCTCTAACATGCTGTGGAGACATTTTCCCATTGTCTAGGGATTAACATTTGGCTCCTCGTTACTTATGTATCTGCAGCTGGCTTGAATCTCCCCCCAGAAAATAGGTTTTTCTTTTCTACGTACAGTCAGGCTGCAGATTTTCCAAACTTCCATGCTCTGCTTCTCTCTAAAACTGAATGCCTTTGACAGCACCCAAGTGACATCTTGAATGCTTTGCTGCTTAGAAACTTCTCCTGCCAGATACCCTAAATCATCTCTCTCAAGTTCAAAGTTCCACAAATCTCTAAAGCAGGGCAAAAATGCCACTAGTCTCTTTGCTAAATCGTAACAAGAGTCACCTTTTCTCCAGTTCCCAAAAAGTTCCTTGTCTCCATCTGAGACCACCTCAGCCCGGATTTTATTGTCCATATCATTATCATCATTTTGAGCAAAGGCATTCAACAAGTCTCTAGGAAGTTCCAAACTTTCCCACATTTTCGTGTTTTCTTCTGAGCCCTCCAAACTGTTCCAACCTCTGCTTGTCACCCAGTTCCAAAGCTGCTTCCACATTTTCAGGTACCTTTTTAGCAACGCCCCACTCTACTGGTAGCAATTTACTGTATTAGTCCATTTTTACACTGCTGATAAAGACAGACATGAGACTGAGAAGAAAAAGATTTAATTGGACTTATCATTCCACATGGCTGGGAAGGCCTCAGAATCATGGCAGGAGGCGAAAAGCACTTACATGGTGGTGGCAGAAGAAAATGAGGAGGAAGCAAAAGCAGAAACCCCTGATAAACCTGTCAGATCTCATGAGACTTATTCACTATCATGAGAATAGCACAGGAAAGACCAGCTCCCATGATTCAATTACCTCCCCTTAAGCTCCTCCCACAACATGTGGGAATTCTGGGAGATACAATTCAAGTTGAGATTTGGATGAGGACACAGCCAAACCATATCACTCCCTAAAGGTTTACACAATGGGGACATTAAGTATCTAACTGCAGCAACAACCACAAGGGGATGGGACACCAACCTACACTGTGATCTGGGGTGGGGTGCTGTATTAGTTTCCTTTCGGTTTTCTAACAAAGTACTAAAATTTCATTGACTTAAAATGACATACATTAATTATTTTACTATTCTATAGGAAAGAAGTCCAACTGTGGGTTTCAGCGAGCTCTATTTCAAGCATTGGGAGTCCTTGTGATTTCCAGTTTTTAGAAGCTGACTGCATTCCACGACTTGCAGCTGCCTCCTCCATCTTCACCACTAACAGAGTAGTATATTGCAATCTGTTTTCAGTAATTATATTGAGTCCACTTGGGTAATTCAATACGATCCTTCATCTCAAAATACTTAAACAAATAACGCATCCCTTTTGTCATGTAAAATAACATAGCCACAGATACCAGGGATTAGGACATGAACCTAGTCATGTGCTAGCCAGAATAATGACTCCCAAAGGCACCAAGAGGCTCTAGTTATAACAGTTTGTCAAAAACAAGTAGAGTAGTCATACTGAGATTTACTCTTCAGAGAGTTGAAAAAAATCAAAAATTAAACAGATTAATGTGTATAATAGAAAAGTCAGGATAAACCCTCTCGTAGGATTGTTTCTTGACAGCATGACAGTGTCATGAAGCTAAGCAGCCTGCATTGTCTGGAACTGGGTAGTATTGATTCATGCATTCTATATTTAGTGAAGAGCCAGTATTGATTTGCTTATTTTGTTTCTAAGCATAGGAGTTAGCAGATAATAAAAAATATATTGAGCTATATTTGTTTCATTTCCAGATATGTTGGCAGATGACTAAAGAGAGGCCAATTGGAAGGGAAAAGCAATCCTTTTATTTATGTTTTGGAAGCATATATGTACATATAATATTCTTTCTGAATTACCTTAATTCTAGGTTACATACATCAGTTCCCAGCAAATAAAACTTCAGGAAAGTTTATTTGAAAACACAGACAGAATAGTAAAACATCTACATTTAAATTGCAAAGTGGCTTAAATAATTGCAGAAGCAGGAGTAACAAAGTAATTCAAGGAATTTAGGAATTGTCATTCTGAAAAATCAAAATGATAGTGTTGACATCAGACATGACTGGCTATTGGTGCTAAAATTACACTACCAGATTTCAGGATTTTTCTCTCCTTTCCCTCATTCAGTATCTGGACTGAATTTCCATTCAGATTCTCTTCTAACAGTTACTAATTTAATTGAAACAGTAGAGGCTTCGTTCTATCTTCCAATCATTCCAACTTAACGCCAAAATGATCCAACTACCCAAATATTTTAAAGTAAAATATTGAGAAATGGTCACTGTGGTGGTCTGAATAATGGACCTCCAAGATGTCCATATTCTAGTTCCTGAAATTTGTGACTCTTACTTTGTACGGAAAAGTCTTTGCAAGTGTGATTAAGTTAAGGACCTTGGGATGGAAAGATGATCGTAGATCATTATAGAGGCTCCAAATGCAAAAATAAACATTCTTATAAGAGGGAGGGTTGAGAGAACTGTAATATAGAAGAAGAGAAAGTAATGAGGTCTTGAAAACAGAGGTTAGAGTGATGATTTCAGAAGCCACTAAATACAGACAGCTACAAAAAAACTGTAAGAGGAAAAGAACAAATTCTCCCCTTAAAGACTTAGGAGAAACCATAGCCCAGCAAAAACCTTGATTTCAGCTGATTTTGGACTTCTGGCTTCTTGAACTGTGAGATAATACTTTTCTGGTATTCTAAGTGACCAAGTTTGTTTTAGTTTTTTTGCAGCAGTTAAGAGAAACTAATATAGTCACATTAGCTAGGCTGTGAACATATCTGTGAACTAGTAAATGCGACTCAAAAGTAACTTGCATTAATTGGTCCGGCATGGATTATGTATGGACAGCTTGAGCAGAGTTACAGGGTGGACTTAAGTTCCATGGACTGAATATGAGGGCAGGATGGCTTCCAAAAGAAATAGGGAGCTGGTTTCAGTAGTTGGGTGAGTGGAAACTGAGAATTTATAAACAACACAATTCATAAACAGAATATACTACCATATCCACCTGTGATCCAGTTATCTGCACGGCTGTCTAGGGGATTCTGAGTTGTGCTGCTATGGGAACGAGGCTCTTAGGGAACATAAAACTTAGAAGTGAGTGGAGGAAAATCAACACGCATCTTTTCTTGCCCTCACCCTTTCTCCTGCTCCTCTTCCCTGTACCCTCCCTTTCTTTTTTTCTTCCTTCTTTCTTACTAAGAGATATGCTGGTTTACATAGGGAAGATTTAAGATTAATCTAAAGCAGAAAAAATAGACATAAAGTAGAAGTAAATTAATGCATTCAAAACCAACACTTCATCTTGATGTTTTGATTCTTATTTTTTATGAAAAATACTTTTAACCCTTTAATTGCTCCTAATTACTTTCCAAACTATAGTAATGCAATTCTTCTGGATTATCCCCTGGGAAGTAAAAATCTGTCTGGAATGGACATTCTTTTCATTTAACTGAACCTAGTTTTTTTTTGTTTTAAAAATAAGGAACACGTTAAATTTATGGACTCTATATTTGAAAGTGAGTTATCTTCCTTTTTTTTTTTTTTTTTTTTTTTTTTGCTTTCTATATCTGAATAAACTCTTACCAACTTAGGTCACTAACCAGTGATGATCAGGATTCCATCCCTTCATTTATTATTGCTCTGATTTTCTTACTAATCTTTCTGACTTCACATGTATTCTTCCATACCCAACCAGGGAGATACTAATAAATTAATTTTAAATTACATCCTGAATAAAAATTTTCTTGCAGAAATAAAATAGCTCTCCATGAACTATAAGATTAAATTCAGGATGCATAGCTGCACGTTCAAGACACACCAGAATCTAATCTAATCAACCTAATCTGTGAAATAGCTATTAAAATCCTTCTCATACTTTGAATTGCTATTGCACTGAAGTGTTTCACGTTTTTTATGCCTGCCTTTCATAGATCCTACATTGTGTGTTTCATGTGCGCTTAGCTTACCTTTTAAAGCAGCGTTTCCCAGAGTGTGGACTGGAGTTCATCTGCAGCAGAATCTTCTGCAATTCTCTTAGAAAATTCAGATTTCTGCTTTATAACCCGGAACTACTTATATGAAATCCTGATTCATGTCAAGCTTCACTATTGATTCTTTTATGTATTCAAGTTAAGGTTCTCTGTTTCTGAATTGACTTACAGTCCATTTTCTTCTCAAAGCCTTTTTCAGTCATCAAACCACAATATGATATATATTTTTCCACTTTTAATTCTGTATTTGAAATTTAAAAGAATAGTCTTATGTACTACGTATATTTTAAGGAGTGGATAGTTTTTACTTTTCAACATTTAAGGACTGAGTAGTTAATTGCTCATTTAAGATCCTGACTTAACGAAGGAAATGTCCTTGAGTATAAGTCAGATTTTGTAAAAAGACAGAAATATGTTTTTTTAAATATTCTATTACATATTCTAGAATGCATATTAAAAAATCATAATTCCAACTCAAATTCAATCGTAGAAAATACAGAACACAGTTTGACTATTTTCTTGAGCACAGTATACTCTACATCTACATCTGATATACTACTTACAAATTAACTGAAAAGTGGGTACTATTAAAAATTTCTATTCTATCAATTAAGGTTTTTAAGAAGTCTTTAGTTATAAATTACTTACAATTATCTGATGTGAGTCATGAAGTTACCTAGTGGTTCTGTTTGGATTTATTTATGCCTAGATAAACCTCATGCGTTTTATTGCTATGAGACATTGGCTTGCCTGAGTCATTCTGTGTTGAGCCAGTTTAACAGGGTGGCTAGCAAGGGAGATGCCCATGGCATTAATTTAAAAGGGACAGTAAATTTAAAAGGGACACTAATATATTATTATAAACACATTGGATTTATGATGCCAGTTAACTGTGGTTTTCACATAGAAACTTCTACACAAATTGTTGAATGTACATTGTTCAAATTCCTGTAGATTCAGACAGCACATCAAAAAGAAAGATGATTTCACAGGTGGTAGAAGATCTCAGGTTATTGTTATTATTTTTTGACAGAATGACTGTGAAAATATAGGTTATGCTAATGAAGATGAGAATCGTTGCTAATAAGTAGTCATCCGAAGTTAAAATTTAGTTTAAAACCAAATAATATATAAATATATAGTGTTAGTTAATTGAATTTACTTAGTTATTTTGATGATTTATTTTATTAAATCTTTGACAAATTTTAAATATGTTAAAGTATGTTTTCCACATAGCTACCTGCTGAAAACAAATGACATATTAAATATTATGATAAATATTTATTTGAAAAGTAAATATGTATTTTGTATTTAACAAAATACACATTTCCTTCTGCTGTCAGTAGGTATATAACTTGAATAGGGAGCCACACAATCAGTCTCTCAAGCCCTAAATATATGGTTATAGTCTTTGGAACTATTATTATATTTGAATGTGACATTCGTTGTTACATTAAATTGCTTTCAGAAATTGCTTTCAGGGATGTTTTTAACCTTGTGCCTGTATTTCTTTTGAGTCCTATATCCTCCCTCACTGTCAAGATATTAGTTATTTTTTGCATCTTCACTGTGACTCTAGCATCCAGATGAAATATATCATTTAAAATTAAATACCATATACCCAGGCTCTTGAAAGTGATTGTTTATCATCTGATGTGCCCTGGGAATCCAGATAACAAGTTACATGAGTAATCACATAAAAATTATAGACGTAGTCAGCTAAAGGAAACATTGAGGGGGATTCTCTTTACAAGTGGCACAATTTCAAATACTTAGCTATCAGGTATCTATTTTATGTCTTCAGAAGATTCCTTGCATTGAACTTACTTGTAACTTCTTTGTCATTTTAAAGATAGTTGTGTATGCATGTGGTTTAATTTGGCATTGGACGAATTTTTCATAACCGTATTATACTGACTAGCAATATATATGTTTAATATTAGTGCTGAATACATTGTTGGATGAATGAATGAACAAATTATTCCACTATTTATTTTTATAGACACTCAACATTGTCTATAAGTAAGAAGATACGGATATTAACATTTAATAGATGACCCAAACCACAAGAAAGGTGAATGGATTTTAAAGGACACATCACCAATAACTAACATACACTTTCAAGTACTCTGTACAGCAGTTTCTAAATCTACGAAGAGACTATGGGTAGCCTTAATAAATACTTTTTTAGGAAGAAAATATATGGAGGATAATAATAGAAAGTGTAGGCAATTTTTATAAGACATTTAACTTTAAAATACCTGTCACAAAGAGTGCAACCTTCATAATTCATGATATATAGATATAGTATGAAACCTGTTTATAAGGTACTAAAATGAAAGATAATAGATCAACCTAATGCGTAGATATGTATTTTTCCTATTTAATAATGATTTCTGCTTACAATTTATTTTCAAAGTACTTTGGAAAAGATTATAATATTTTACTGTATTTTCAATGCATGAGAAAAAAAAAAAATCCTTCCCTGAAGTGTGTATGTCAGCTTACAAATCACTCTCTTTGGAATAGCATTTAAATTCTGGAAAGTACCACACACATAAACATAACTGTGAATATAGAGGTACAATAAAAATAAATAATAAACATTTTAGCTATAAACCCTTTTTATTCAAAGATATGCATGATGATGTTACAATTCTTGCGAATCAACGTGCTTATACATAACTGAAATAACATAATTCAAATAGCTAAGAATTACTGTCATTATAGTAGAATGTATTTTTTTCTATCTACGATTTAAATCACACACATTAGAAAATAAAATCTACATTGAACAAGGATGTTATTTAATGAAACTGCCTTTTGTGAGAACTTGGTGATATATTTCTCTTCATTTAATGAAGATGCACACTTAGTTGTAAAAGTCATGGGGCTAAATTAGCCTTTTGCTCTTTACTCTTCCTTTTCCTTCTTGTCTAAAATGGAATGTGATGACTGGAATTATAGCAGTTATTTTGATCTTATGAGAAAAAAAGATCAAGAGAACTTCAAAGATCTTAATTCTGATATTTTTCAACATCCAAATTACTATCATTACTATCCCTAACTACCTGCTTCAGATTAATTAATTATCTAAGCCATTTTGTGTTTAGTCCAGTATAGTTATGACTGCATTATTTGGGATTAGATGTACTACCTAATTAATTAATTTATCTCAGCAGAAAAAAAAGGCTTAACATATTTATCATTTTCAATTACCAAAAACATTATTTTGTAAAAGTCTTCTTTCCTCTTAACATAGTAACAATCCTTCTGGTAAAGATGGGGATTTCAGAAACAGTATGAAAACTGCTTTGTCTTTTCAGGAAAAGTAAATAAGGCCTCTTTTTTTTTATAAAATTACATCAAAAGAATATTATGAGGTTAACTCCGAGTAAATCAAATGAACTATCATTCACATTGATGGTTTAAGATTCATAAAAGTTCTGGGAGCCAGCATTTAAGCCACTACTATAAACAGATAACAAAAACTACAATTAATTTCCAAAGGGAAGTAAAGAGAGTTCCACTGGGATTTTATACACTGCAATGAGAACACAGAATTAATGAATGCATCTTTCTTCAAGTTTCACCGCTGATGAGAATAATAGCCGATGGTACATTGCCTTCCCATTAGAGTTAGTAACCTCCAGAGAGGCTATGAAGGCAAAGAGCGTTCCACAGAGTTGCTATTTGATAAGGGTCATTGGTGAGTATATCGGGTTTCTTCTCTGCGATTTCAGAGGGAGAATTTACAAAATGTTATGGCTGCTTATTTGCCACTGAAAGAGGCTGAACTGGAGATTTCATTTATGAAAATGTTAGAAGCTCATGTTGCTGCATGGCAGCTGATACAATATGTTTTAAAATTTAAGGAAGAAGAAGGCCAAGATGCAAACCTAGCTCTGCCCAGGGGAGGACTACCTATTGTGTAGGTTCATTACCTGAGTGAATAACAGGAAACTGCTCAGCTTCTGTGTTAAGGTTGATAAGCCAGCACATTTTTTTAAAAGTTCACATGCAGAAGATACACTACAACTGTTTCCAATATTACAAAATGCACTCTTGGAGTGATAAGCTCTGAAGAATGTTTGTACCATCTGCATACTTCAGACAGATTTTTCGGTGCAGAACTGAATTTTACACACACACACACACAAAATCAATGTCATCATTATCATCATCATCATCATCATCCTTCAATCTCAAAAGACTTCTTGTGAAATCCAATGCAGTAACAGGAAAAAATATGAACTAGTTTAAGATTGCTGATAGCACTTTGGAAGGTCATCAACAGTGACTGCAATAAAAAATATATACTAGGATTCATCTGACGCTGAGAGTTTGGCATCATTTCATGCTGCTGTAAATCTATAAGTGGCAAGATATCATAGATTGTTTCTGCTATCAATACACTTTTGATATAGATAGTTTAGGAGGAAACTTTTAACCAAAGAACCCAGTATTTATTTAGAGTATTGTTACTATTATGCAGCAAATGAACCAAGTTTTTCTGATTTATTTTATAAATACTAGGTTGGTGCAAAAGTAATTGCTGTTTTTGATATAACTTTTAATGCACCAACCTAAAGTATATCGATTATTGGTTATTCCGAACTCCTTCCTTTAAGCTAGGAAATTTTAGTGTAATAACAATTTATCTGATTTAATGTAACCATGTAAAATAAATCAGATGAATATAAAATGAAGTACTTTTTGTCTTTATTCTTCAATAAATTTGATGCTTTGTTATTTAATTATTTGTTTTTCACTCAGAAAATAGTAATTGAATTTACATTTGGTTTGGGAAACTGTGAAAAGATGCAAGACATGCCGTTGTAAACCCTTGTGAATATAGATAAAGGAAAGTGAAAATTGATCTCTTCTTTTGAACCATTTAAAATATTTGATCAGCCTTTCTTTTAATCAAATTTAAATCACTAGACTAAAGAATGTGACTGGAATAGGACAGGTTTGTTAAATGAAGGTTAAGGAGCATCTAGAATATTCATACATGTATATTGGTTTTGACAAATCAGTTGAAATAGTTTACAAACCATAGTGTGTAAGTTAATTTCTACCTTTTTGATGGGCAGGGAGTCCATGGTCTCTAATAATACCCTAATATACCCTGTTCTTCATCCAACTCTATTGTAAAGGCACGGTATAAAAAACAATCTATTGTGGAAATTTATCTGTATGTTACCCTTTTGTTGCAACGGAATCTCCAGTAATGTTATTCAATGGGAATAAGCTAGCTGTGTGAGGAGACCCCTTGGAAAAATCTGTGGAGAATGACATTTAAATAATGTAAGCAAAACTCCCTTACTTTGGGGCTCCAAGAGCTTCATGGACAGCTTCTGAAGGAAGCAAGCATGTAAAGTGCCCATTACCCAAAGAGACTGACACCTGTGATTATTAAACCTATATATTTAATCCTTATAAATTTTTAGTTTCATTTGATTAGATATGACTGGAAGGCCTGTGGTGGCCATCGAGGAATGGAATAAAGGAAGATTATTAAATATGTTGGCAAGCATAAGACTTTAGAGCTCAAATAAACTGTGACTATGTTTATGGACAAATGAAGTCTGGGGTGAGGAGAGTGGTTCAGAGAATACTTGATGGGTTTGACCATTAGTTCTTAGCCCCAGCTTTAACTATATTTGATTTGTAGAAACTACAGAATTATTTGATTAAAAGTTGTAAAATTATTCCAAGCTTTAATGTAAATCTAATGTAATTAGATTGAATCACATTAATATCATGTGATCCCAATCTAATGTAATTGGGATACATTAGATGCTAGTATAAATATCAAAAAATAGAGTAAAATCTTCTCCAAGAACTGTTATTTTAAATTTATTTCTGTTACTAAATGCTGCTAATACCAACTTGAAAGTATGTATTATGTAATGCAGACATGAGAAACAGGATGGATTTAGAAAATAAAAATTACCCTGAACTTGAGACTTGAAGTCTGTAACTTCATCCTTATAATGGGATGCAGGTTGTAGATTGCATTTTTAATTAATCAGCACATATTTAGCTGTTTCTAAGCCCAAGGTAGAGTTTTGATTTTATAACACTTTCAATTCATAAAAATAAGTTTAAACTCTAAAGCATTTTATATTTATGTTGCTGTGGTCAGGGTAGCAGTGGGTAATCATGTTCGTAATATGACTTGTTGAAAAAACACCATTGCTGTATTCCCATTGATTCCCAAAATTTTGGCAGGAGCGTTACATCTTTTAGGTCATCATTATATAGTCTATTGAAGCAGTACTTATTAAATAGTCAGTAAAAGACTGCCTATTTGAAAGTTAACTATCTTTGGAAACTGCATTAGCTGTTATAGGTCACCAGAATAATGTTAAGTAAGTTACTGCTTCAGTGCACTAAATAGCACTTTCTTGTCTGAAAGAGTAGAGGCAGCCTCTAAAGGCCCCTGACTTATGATTAGGGATGAGAATACACATAGGGCAAAATCACTTCAACTAGGAAACACACACCTCAGAACTACAACATGATGGACAGGGCTCTTGAGCCTTTAGACCTTAAGTAAATAGATAATTAGCTTTCTTATTTACATGGAAATTTCATAACACAACCATTTGAGACACAAACTGTTCTTTTTTATGGCTTTCATCTTGTAACAGTTAAAAATGCCAGTTGTTTTCAGTAGCTTTAGCATTAATAGCTTTCACAGCATGTCACCATTTGTTTTAATAATAGAAAATAATTACTAAATTACTGATACTATATGCCCAGCTTTGAATTAACTAAAATTAAGGTTTAAAATAGAGCTTTTAGTGGTATTTCATTTTTATGAGTTTGCCTCTTTCCAACCGGGTTGTATTAAATTAATTCTTCTCTGTAGCTGTATAATATTTCCAAATAGTGATTTTAAAAGCAACATATATAGTAGGAAGAAACGTGTCTCTTAGAAACAGTCATTTAGTGAACTTTTTTTGCAAGCTTGTCCAACCTGCGGCCCATGGGCCGCATGGATCTCAGGATGGCGTTGAATGTGGTTCAACACAAATTCATAAATTTTCTTAAAACATTACGAGAATTTTTTGTGATACTTTTAGCCCATAAGCTATTGATATTGTTAGTGTATTTTATGTGTGGCCCAAGGGAGTTCTTCTTTCAATGTGGCCCAGGGAAGCCTAAAGATTGGACACCCCGTTTTAGAGTTAATCTATAAATGAGGATGTGTTTCTTCAGCATTGGTGCAATCGTGCAATGAGTAAATAAGATGAAGCTGCCTAAAAATATGGATGGGGGAAGAAGAATTGCCATGTACCGTTGAGGGCCATAACTCCCTAGTCATATATTTCAAAGGAGGCTATTTGACTAGCTAGGCATAATTCAAAACTAGTGGTTTCCTTGATCTAAGTTTGCCTATTCAAAATAGAACACACATTACAATAATAATGATGACAACACAGTTAGCATTTAATTAAAAGTTTCTACCTGGTAGAATTTTTCAATTGTTTTATGAGCATTAATGTTTCCAATATTTATTTTGATGTAGTCATTTTTATAAACCCCATTATATAAATGAGGACCACAAAACACAGAGAAAGAAAGTCATTTCTCAAGATCACATTGTTGGTAAGTGGTAGAGTCCAGAACCATGCTCTTTCACCAATAGGATATTTTGCCTTGCTTATTACATGCTTAGACTGTTTATGCATAAAGTATAAAAATATATCCATAAACAGATATGTATCTGCAAAGGTACAGAATGACATACAAAAATCCTCAAAATCATATTAATAGGGCATCATTATCCTTTGCACAGATGAAAACAGAGTTGAGAACCAGAAAGACTGAAGAACAAGAGGTTTTTTAAATTTTGTAATAAAGCAGAAGTTTAATGACTTTCCCATAGCTGTCCAGAAGCCAGCAGCCCACTGGGCTACTACCATAGCTCCAGGAAGGCATTTCATGGCTTATTACAACTGAGGAACGAAGGCAGACGATGCTTTTATCCAAATAACTCAGGTTCTTCTCTCTTTTTTTTTTTTGAGACCGAGTTTCACTGCTTTTGCCCAGGCTGGTGTGCAATGGTGGGATCTCGGCTCACCACAACCTCTGCCTCCCAGATTCAAGCGATTCCCTTGCCTCAGCCTCCCGAGTAGCTGGGATTACAGGTATGCGCCACCACACCTGGCTAATTTTGCATTTTCAATAGAGACAGAGTTTCTCCATGTTGGTCAGGCTGGTCTCGAACTACCGACCTCAGATGATCCGCCTGCCTCGGCCTAACAAAGTGCTGGGATTACAGGCCTGAGTCACTGCGCCTGGCCATATTCCCTATTTTTTAAAGATTTTTCAACCCAAATCAGATGTTAAACATGGGTAGTACTGACAAAGAATGTGTGCCTTTTGGCCCACAAGGATATATCCTGGTGACACGGTGGGCTGCCACTTACATCTCCTTGACCTGAACTTGGTCATTGCCACATTGAAATGCAGGTGATTAAAATAAATAGAAGCTAAAAAATCAGGGCTGTTATTAAACTAGTAGGGGAAATGAATATTTGGAGGTAGTTACCAACCTCTGTCACAGCATAATGAGGACAGAAAAACCAGACACAGCAAGTTCGTTCTTCAATGTGGCTGCCACCCATCACAATGTCTATTTGGCACTCAAAATGTGGCTGCTCCACTCATTTAATAATTTCATAATGTATACATGTGTCAAAACTTCACATTGTACTCCATAAATACATACAACAACTACGTGTCAATTTAAAAAATTAAAAGATGTGGCTGGTTCAAATTGAGATGTACTGTAAGTATAAAATACGTACAGCATTTCAAAGACAACGTGAAAAAAGAATATAAAATATCTTAGTCTTTACATTGATTAAATATTGAAATGATACTGTTTGGGCTATACTGGGATAAATAAAATATGTCACTGAAATTAATTTCACCTGTTTCCTTTTACCTTTTTAATGTGGCTATTATAAATATTAACATTATACATATGCCTTGCCTTATACTTCTTTTTTCATTATACATTGGCAAATTATACTTGTATATATTTATAGAGTGTGGATTGACACGATGATTTCTAATACAATGTGCAATGACAAAATCAAGCTAATTAACCCATCCATCACTTCAAATATTTGAGTTTTTTGTGATTAAAAACTTTTGAGATTTACTCTTTTAGCAATATTTAGAAATATAGTAATCACTTCTTAGCTATATTCACCATATGGTGCAATAGATCACACACACCCACAAAATCAAACTTATTCCTCCTGTCTAACTGATGCTTTGTATCCTTTGATTACTATCTGCCATTTTCCCCGTGCCCCAGCCTCTGGTAACCACCATTCTACTCTCTGCTTCTATAAGATTAATTGGTTTCAGATTTCAAATTTGAGTGGAAATATGCAGTATTTGCCTTTCTTTGTTTAACTTACCTTACATAGTGTAATTTTCTCCAATTCTATGTTATCACAGTTGACATATTTTTTTCTTTTCTTTTTTAAAGAAAAGTGCATATATACCACATTCTCTCTTCATCCATTCATCTATTGATGGTCACGTTGGTAGATTCTAAGACTTGGCTACTGTGAATAGTGTTGCAGTGGATATAGGTGTACACACATCTCTTTGATATAATGATTTCAAATTTGGAGGGTAAATACCCAGAAGTTGCATTTCTGGATCATATGTTAATTTTATTTTTAGTTTTTTGAGAAACCTCTGTATAGTTTTCTATAATGGCTGTACTAATTTACATTCCCACGAAAAGAGTAAGAGTGTTTCCTCTTCTCCAAATCCTTGCCAACACTTATCTTTGGTCTTTTTGATAATAGCCATCTATCAGGTGTGAGGTGATATCACACTGCGGTTTTAAACTACATCATTATAATGATCAGTAATTTTTTCATGAACCATCTGTTAGCAACTTACATCTTCTTTTGAAAAATGTCTCTCCACTCCTTTGCTTATTTCTTAACTGGATTATTTGTTTCATTTTTACAGAGTTGTTTGAGTTCCTTATATATTTTGAACATGGATCCCTCATCAGATGTATAACATACAAACATTTTTTTTAATCTGTGGGGGTTGTTTCTTCATTCTGTTAATTGTTACCTTTATTGTGGAGAAGCTTTTTATTTTGATATAATTCAATTTGTCTATATTTGCTTTTGCTGCCTTCACTTTTGGGGTCAAACATAAAAACATCATTGCCCAAGATCAATGTCATGTAGTTTTTCTCCTATATTTTCTTTAAGTAGCTTTACAGTTTCAGGTTTTATGTTTATGTCTTTAATCCATGTGGGTTTATTTTCTTATGTGATGTGAGATGATGATCCCATTTCATTCTTTTACATGTGGATGTCCAGTTTTCCCAGCACCATTTATTGAAGAGATTGTCCTTTGTCCATTGCATATTCTTGGCACCATTGTTGAAAATCCATTGACCTTAGATGCATGAGTTCATTTCTGTGATCTCAATGCTGTTCCATTTGTTTAATGTGTTTATTTGAATCCAGTATCATGCTATTTTAATTATTTTAGCTTTGTAGTATAGTTAGAAATCAGGTAGTGTGATGCCTCCACCTTTGTTCTTTTTGTGGAAGTGCAGATCTTAGTCTTTCTATATGTGTCATTGAGAATGAGAATTGAAAAGCAACTCAGAATAAGTATTGAGCAAGTCAATTCATGGTATCTGCTAAAAGTTGCAATTATTAAAAAAAAAAAAAACCTAAAAATGCCATGTCTTACATACTGTAGTAATATAAAGATATTTCATAATGTAGTTGTACAACTTCAAAACAGCTTTTTATACAATACCATCAAGAGTATATATAAAATGTCCATTGTGTTTGTTTAGTACTGAGTTTGTCTTATGCATAATGCATTTCAACTTATTTAATACTCCAATCTTAACTGTCTCTAAAATTCAATACATATTTGACTCTGTAAAGAGTAGGTTGCATGAGCTATCTAAAAATTAAATGTGGCAAATCAACAGTTTGAATAGAGGATAGTTAAAGGAACAGTAACTCTTATAATACGTCTGATAATCAACCAAGATCAGTGTAACAATATATGAAGTATAAACTTCTACACTGAGTACATAAGGAGGAATAATCCAAATCAAATTCCATTTTTAGCAAAATAAAGAATTAGTGTTGTAGCACGCTTTGGCTTCAAAGATCCCAATGGGATAAGAAATAATGGTCATTCTCAGCAAGGATCCAAACTTCATTTTAATAAAATGCAATACATTTATCATTATGAAAAATCTTCTGGCTAATCTCAAATTCTAAATCATGATGAAGTTATATTAAATGCAATAAATTCCTGAATATGAAATGTTGCTTTCTAATAAATTATTTTAGCTTTATTTAATTTGCTATTATAGTATTAATTAGTATCAGAGTTATAAAACAGCAGCATTAGCCATGGGCTTTTTGCCATTTCAAGTGCTGTTTTCTAAAGTAAATCTAGCTAAAAATAATTATTTTTACAGTGAGGGAGCTATGATTCTATCTTATGAATTAGGATTGGGAGATGATATTTCAAGAACTGTTTGTGCCACAATATTAGTAATAACCCACTTATGGAAACTCACAGAATTACAAGTACAAAAATGAACAAATATTCCTTGTATACACAAACAGGTGACTTTGCTTCATCTTTCCTATTAAAATTGTTTTTAATCTTAGGAACTTCACATGTTGACATTCTTGCTGGGACTCCAAATGGGCTATAACTAGTTCTCCTGGTCCTGGAGAACAATTTTAGTTTCCACAATAGAGACTAGTTTTTCAAATCGCTTATTCCTTACCACTCCTTGTGGTTTAAGCATTTGTCTTTTCTGTTCAAAACTTGGTTAATTATACAGGTACTCAGTTTCTGTAATGCATGTGTGTTTCTTCAACATCTTACTGCTTTTATTTTTTCTACTTACCTTTTCCTAGTTACCAAATGTTTTCCTTTCTTCATTTCAAAGGCATGAAAAATTCGCATCAAGGAAAGAGCAGACTCTTCCATCAGTAGTGCTGGGGACCCTGGATAACTACATGTAAAAGAACGAAACTAGACTCTTATTTCTCACCTTACACAAAAATTAGTTCTAAACAAATTAAAAACTTTAATATGACACCTGAAACTATGAAATTACTAGAATAAAATATAGGGAAAATGCTTCATGAAACTGGACAAGGCGAGGATGTTTTGAATAAGAGCTCAAAAGCACAGGGATCAAAAGCAAAAACAGACAAAATGGAATTACATCAAACTAAAGATTTCTGCACAACAAAGGAAACAAGCAATAAGATAAAGAGACAACCTAAAAATGGGAAAATATATGCAAAAAAAATCCTCCTGACAAAGAGTTAATACCCAGGATATATAAGAAACTGAAACAACTCAGCAAAAAACCAAACATTCTGATTAAAGAATGGACAAAATACCTGACTAGGCTTTTCTCCAGATTAGACATACAAATGGCCAAGTGGTATATGGGCAAATGCTCAGCATCACCAGTCATCAGAGAAATGCAAATCAAAACTACAATGAGATATTACTTCACCCCAGCTAGAAAAAAGGAAAAAACAAAAGAAAAACAAAAAAACAAAAACAAAAAACAGGATAACACAAAAGAAACAAACAAAAATGCTGGCAAGGATGTACAGAAAAGGAAACTTTTACATACCGTTGTTGATAGAAATTTAAATTAGTATAGTCATAATGGAGAACAGTATGGAGGTTCTTCAAAAAACTAAAAATAGAGCTATCATATAATCTAGCAACACCACCATTGGATATATAGCTGAAAGAAAGAATATTGGTATACTGAAGAGATAGTTATACTTCAGTTTGTATTGCAGAACTATTCACAATAGCCAAAATACAGAATGTTAACTCCCCCAATTTGATGATTCTACTCTGTATACATGCATTAAAACCTCACATTGTACTCCACAAGTACAATTATGTACAATTATATGTTAATTATAAATTTTAAAAATAATTTTTAAAAATTTAATTTATAATAGATAATTCTTATAAATTAGAATTATTAATATACTACACATGTTATACACAGAAAAGAGAAAGGTTAATTTTAAATAAAAATAAAATACTGTGAATACCACTAAGCTCTAATGGAATTTTTGTTGTTGTGGATTTCTTTGAGAGTTTCAAATAAAACTTTATTTCTCACTAGTTAGAAATTATTGTGCACAATATCATAAACAATATACCACATCAACATATTCTATTTTCTGCTTTTATTGCTAGGTTACAGTAACATTTCTATAATTTTAATTGTGAAATCAGTTGCTTTTTAAGCCAACAGAAAGAAAACATGCATAAAGAAATAATAAATGTACTTCTGTAACACATTCAGCATTTAGAATGTTGTCTATACTATGTCCTTTAGTTTCAAACCATTTGTATAAAATCTACTTTAAAAATAAAGTTCTCTGAAGTATTGCATTCATGTCTGGTTTTTGTAGACATTGTGAGCATTAACAAAAAGTTATCTGCTTGACAGAACATATATAAAATACAGAGATCCACTTCTTAGACTGAAGTCATCATTGTTTTTGGATGTAGATTTTTGTCTATAGGGTTTCTAAAGATAAAAATGTATTTTTACCCGGTTATAATTTTAGTGTATCTAATGCTTTAATTGAACTATATCATAATAGCTATAAGCTAATAGAACAACCAAAATTTCAAAATGCTCATGACAGCATGAAACTTAAGATACTCTCTCACTGATATAAAATGGAAGTACTCTTTTATCATTTAAAATATACAAATTGATTGTATAATTTTATGGTTATTAAAGAAAAATTGAATAAAACAGATCTCCTTTATTAGGAGATGTCAAGAAACAAACAGCTGTGAACTGCATCAACTTTGATATCACAGGCAAAAGCAATCTGGCTGCTTTCCTGAAGTTTACTAATGCTTGTTTTGTTAATAGTATATAAATATATATATATATATTTCTGAAAATTAAGTGAAGAAACATGAGAACAATATTATGCTTTTATTTGGTTCATTTCAATAATGGGAAATACTTCAATATATGTGGCAGATATTTTAATTTAACTAAATTGTATATACTACCCATGTAAAGAGAAAGATTCCTTGCAAAAGTACTTTTTGTTTAAAGGATAAATCAACTGTCTTTGTTTTACAAGACAGTAGAAAAATGCCTTTCTTATAATAAACAGCTCTGATGTCCAACAGGTCACTTCGTTCCAGTCCCTAACACAGAATAATTCAAAACTTAACATTTCCACTAATTGAATTTTGACATATCATCAGCCATTGTAGTGAGGAAAAAGCTCTTACGGAATGTATTACTATAAAATTTTATAACTCTTAATTATAGAATACCAGGCATCTCAAGCAATATTATAATAGTTCTTTTTGGCTTCCAGAACAATTCTGACTTTGCAATTGTATTGAAGAGAAAAATAAAATTGATGTGCTTTTTTGCAAATTAAACTTTGTCTCCCCAACATACCTATTGAAGTCCTAACCTCCAGTGTTTGTAATGGTGACCTTATTTGGAAAGTAGGGTCTTTGAAGATGTAAGCAAGTGAAGGTAAGGTCATACATGATTAGGGGGAGCCCTAATCCGATATCACTTGCTTATAAGAAGAATTATATGTGGTGAAGAAGGCAGAGATTGGAGTGATGAGTCTACAAGCAAAGGACAGACAAGTTATTGCTGGAAAACACCAGAGGACAAGAAAAGTCACTCGGTGTTCTGCAGTGAGCAGGTCTACACAAACCTCTCCTCAAAGGCTAATGGAGCTGAGAGGCTGAAGAAAGAGGCTGCCAAATCCAGTTTCTCAGAAAGAAACATTAATAGGGACTTACCAACAGAAGCTGTCTCTGGTGGCCATGAGATGGTGGATCCTCACACCAGCCCTCCAGTAAGTTTTCTTTATATAGCAAGTTTTTGATAAAACCTGTGCAGCTGGTCACACATCACACTTTTTTTTTTTTTTTAATTTAACAAAACTTGTAACCACTGGGCAGGGTAGATAAACCTCTTTATGAGGGATTATCTATGTTTCTCTATGAGAAGATATTTATGCTACAGGCATTGTCTCTTGACCTTGCTGCAGGACTGCCTTGGTACACAGGAGTCAAACATCCCTCTTTATGAATGTATCCTTCGAGATGATGTTACTCTTGCCGTGCAACAGGCTGTTTTCCTATACTGGGTACCATTCTTGACATCTTACCATTTCTTATAGAGTTTGCAATTATGACAGCCCTAGTCACTGGATCATGTTTAAGGTACTTTCCCTTTCCGTGTAGCATGTTGAAAACTTCTTAATGTTTGTATTTCCTTTCATTATGTTCCTGGAATCCTACTGCTCAGTAGTGAGAGTCGAGACTCTCTTGGAAAAATATGTTTCTTAGGTTTCTACTGTCTCTCTAGAATTGCTTAGTCCTGGAACACCTTGCCTATAGGGAAAAATTAGCCTTAGTGCCTGCAGTCCCTCTCATTGGACAATCAATCTGAGCAGATTGCTGAAATGAAGCTGTTGCGGACGTTTGTGGAGCCTGGACCCCTATAAACCTGGAGAGGAATAATACGTATGCTGTATGATCATTAGAACACTGTCTGCAACATTTGATTGTTCAGGTCTTGGGTATTTTAGAAAACATATATTTTTCTATGTTGCATTTTCTTCTGCAGTAGTGAGATATGCCTCAAATATGTCATTTCCATCTGCTATTTTCCTACTTCTTTGAGGAAGATGTAGCTGAGTTTTGAATAGTTTATTCTACTCTTTAAACTGGTTTACTTCCTTCTCTAAGTTTTGTGAGTGATAGGGACAGCAGGTACAAACCATGACTGTCCTTGGCTATCCAGAAATTTAGTCACACTGCACATAAGGCCAGCATTATTTGTGGGAATGGAAATCGTTTCATCATTTTAATATCTCTCTAGCTGAATTATACTGTTTTCTAATTTATTTTTCCAATTTATATAGTTGGAATCCTTTATATGTGAAAATACATACACACACACACACACACACACACACACGAGTCAGTATTTTAATAGCTACTAAACTCAGTCATTAAAAAATTATTACCCCTCTTCACCTTCCTCATTGAGGATAATCTCAATCAGAATGCATTTTCCCAATGGCCCCATGTCTAATCTAAGGCTCGTATAACAGTCATTTGCCTGTTTGTTTGCAGATTCTGCACACATCCCAACCTGCCTCACTTCTTCTTCTTTTCACTCTTTGTTAAGTGGGATGACTTCCTCATTCTACAGGTACCAGATAATCCTGTGTGCTGGCTTCTGCTTGCATACAGTCAAGGGAGATCACCAAAGACAATTTGGCAGGAAACAGGAAAAGAGTCTGAAGGATTTTCCTTCCTCTCACTGAGGTCTGAAATAATGCTATGTAGCCCTCTTTGATGCTCCAAATTTCTGTACTTTATTCATGGCCCTTAGCTTCAGATACAGCCAGATGACCCCTTCTTCACAGCACTACCTCCTGTCTCATTACCCTGCAGAGCAGCAGTTGGTACTGGAGCTATTAATTGGGCTCTGCCCATCCAACCCTAAAATGCATAACAGCTTCCTAATGTATTTGCCTCATCTTTTAAAAATTTTCCTGCCACCAAACTTGAAATTAGTTTATTTTAAATTTCCTTCATCTGTTCAATGTGCTGTTTTTCTGAATATATTCTAATAAACCAGGATTCAATCTAGTATTAAACTAACTGGCCCTTTTTAATACTTCTCATTCTGGTATGCATAAGTCTAAAGTGACTCAGGATTCCTGTCCCCAAGTGTACATGCCCGGTATAATCACCTCTCTTTACATATGGATGAGGTTTGTGGGTATAATGGAATATCACATCTATAATCAGCTTATGTTAAGTGGCAAAAGGCATTTTGCAGATGTAATTAAGCTCCCCAGTCAGTTGACTGAGTTTAAGAAAGATGCAAGTAGCACGTAGCGAACCGCTTGTGGAGAATGACAGAATCTAACATCAGATAGTCTTAGTATAACCACAGGCATTGCATTGTGCCAATGCCTGACTAATATTAGAAAAAGACTCATAAGAACTCCAGTCTGCATGACACATTGATTGCAGCCTCAGGAGACCTAAACAAATGACTCAACTACCATGAACTTTGATCCAGATTGACTGAAACTGTGGTGTAATATATGGGTGTTATTTTTGGCCATTAAGATTGTAGTAGTATGTGATACATCATTAGGAAATTAATTTACTCATCTTTATTTTTATCTGTTCTTACAGCCTTACATATGTTAATCTAGTATGCTACTTCACCTCAAGTGTCTACCTAATTTATAACTACACCTAGCAATTATGTATTTTACATTGATTTTTCAAAGTTTTCCCCTTACAAGTCTTTGCAAATTTGGTAAACACATCCTGGAGGTATATGGGGTTTTCCTCATTGCTTTGTTCTGGACTCTACCTAAAATGTATCGTGTCCTAATTCATTGTGTCCTGTGGAGGAGTCATTCTAATCTGCTCTCAAAATCTGGATTCTCATCCTATCTTTGATTCTACTGAATCCAGTCACCATTTCTGGCATATTGAAAATATTTTTCTCTTTTTGAATGCTGTTTTTAAGATCAAGCACTTGGTAGCACTCCCTTTTTTCTTTTTTTAATATGTATCCTGATTTAGACATCTTTTTCATTATAATCACTGTCAGGTTTATTGATTAAAATGCTTCTTTTTATTGTGTTCTATTTTCATTATTCTATTTTTTTCTTTTCTGATAGTAAGACTAAACAAATCATTTCAGTTCTCTCTTGATTTAATTACCTTGACAATCTTCATTCTCAGAATTAGGCTCTTCCAGGCACAAACTAGCTTTCTTGCTTGCTTTCTTGGTTTTTCCCTTCTTAGCATTGTTTACAATAATTTCACTGAATTATTTCATAACTTAAACCAAACAACAGAATATTACCTTTATTATAAGAACATCTACCCCATGTGTTTCTTTATTATAAAATCTATCATTTTACCATTTCTATCTCTGAAATCTAAAGCCATGTTCAAAACTCCTGAATGTATCAAACCCAGAGCCACCTTGTGATGACAAAGTGGCTCTCAAGAGGCTATGTCCAAACCATAAAATTATAAAAAAGAAGTGCCTACTTTTGTCCTTCAGTGCAATTAATAGAATTTGAAGTAGTAAATTGAAAATAATGAGTTTAGCATACATAGCATTTAGCTAACTCTGCAGTTTGAAATCTTGGCAGAGCTGAAAACACACACCTGTTTTGTTTCTTTCATCAGTCAAAAGTCCTTTCAAGACTTTTGTCAAGACCCAAGATTAATGATATTTTCCTTAACCTCAACCTGCAAACGACAGTCCAGGTGGTGAATCTGTTCTCCAGATCAAGACACAAAACCCACACATTAAGATCTCACTTGTTTTGCAAGTATCAGGTACCCTATCTTTTAAAGCCCTCAACTACTGTCATGCATGGCTTAATGACAGGGGGCAAATTCTGAAAAATGGGTCCTTAGGTGATTTTGTCATTGTGCAAATGTGATGTGGTGTACTTACACAAATATAGATGGTACAGTCTACTACACACTTAAGCTATATGGCAGAGCCTATTGCTCCTAGGTTACAAACCTGTCCAGTGTGTTAGTGTACTGAATACTGTAGGTAATTGTAACAAAAAGGTAAGTACCTGTATTAGTCCATTTGCATGCTGCTCTAAAGACATGCCCAAGACTGGGTAATTTACAAAGAAGAGAAGTTTAATTCACTCACAGTTCCACATGGTTGGGGAAGCCTCAGGAAAATTACAATCATGTGAAAAAGGAAGAGGCCCATCTTACATGGCAGCAGGCAAGAGTGATCAAAGAAGCAGAGGGGGAAGAGTCACTTATAAAAGCATTAGATCTTGTGGGAACTCACTATCATGAGAAGAGCAATGGGGAAACACACCCATTTATCCAATCACCTCCCATCAGGTCCCACCCCGGACACCTGGGGATTATGGCAACTACAGCTTGGATGAGATTTGGGTGGGCACACAGAGCCAAACCATATCAGTACCTGTGTATCTAAACATATCTAAACATTTCAAAAGTGCAGTTAACATACAGTATAAAACATGATTCACCTTTATAAGACACCTGCCATAAATGGAGCTCACAGGACTGGAAGTTGCACTGGGTGAATCAGTGAGTGGTGAGTGAGTGTAAAGGCCTAGGATATTCCTGTACACTACTGCAGGCTTTATAAACATTGCACGCTTAGGCCACACTAAATTTATAAAGAATGTTTTTCTTTCTTTAATGGTAAATGAGCGTTAGCTTACCGTAACTTTTTAACTTTACAAAACCTAATTTTTTAAAAAACCTTTCGACTCTTGTAATAACACCATTTAAAACAGAAACACACTGTACATCTACATCAAAACATTTCTTTGCTTATCTCCTAATTCCCTAAGTGTTTTTTCTATTTTTATAGTTTTTTTTTTTACTTTTTATTAATATATATTTTTGCTAAAATCTAAGACATGAGCACACACATTAGCCTAGGTCTACCCAGGTTTAGAATCGTTAATATAACTTTTCTCCACCTCCACATCTTGTCCCACTAGAAGGTCTTCAGGGACAATAACACACATGGAACTATAATGTCTTATGATTAAAAAAAAAAAAAAGCCTCCTTCCTGAATGCCTCCTAAAGGACCTGCATGAGGCTGTTTTATAATTAACTTATTTTTTAAAAGTAGAAAGAGTACATTCTAAAATAACAAAAAAAAGTATAGTCAATACATAAGCCAGTAACAGTGCCATTTATTATCAAGTATTATATGCTATACATAATTATATGTGCTGGACTTTTATATGACTGGCAATTTGGTAAGTTTGTTTACACTAGCATCACCACAAGCAAGTAAATAATATGTCATGCTACAACATTACAAGGCCTATGATATCACTAAGTAACAGGAATTTTTCAGCTCCATTATAATATTATGAGACTACTATTCTATATGCAGTCCATCATTGGTCAAAATGTCATCACGTGGCATATGACTGTACTCAAAAACCATTCAACAACTGTAACTACTACCTGTTACTAACTACTAACAGTTAACTGTTAAACAGAAGTGCTGAGAGTGGGTATCCTTGTCTTGTTCCCGATCTTAGGGAAAGAGCCTTCATGTTTTCAATATAGAGTGCGGTGTTAACTGTGGACTTATCATAGGTGGCCTATACTGTTTTGAGGAACTCTCTTTTTATACTTAATTTGTTGAAGATTTTAATCATAAAAATATATTTAATTGAAAAATGCTTTAATGGCAAAGCAAGTTAATCGATTTGCATATGTTGCACTAACCTTGCATTCCAAGATAAATCTGACTTGTGCATGGTGAATGAACCTATTAATGTACTGTTGAATGCAATTTGCTAGTATTTTCTTGAGGATTTTTCATCCGTGTTCATTAGTAATATTGGCTTTTATTTTCCTATTCTTCCAGTGTCTTTGTCTGGTTTCAGTATCAGGGTGATGCTGACCTCATCAAATGCATTTAAAAATATTCCCTCTTCTTCAATTTGTTTGGAAGAGTTTGAGAAGGAGTGGCATGAGTTTTTTTAAAATGTTGAATAGAATTCAGCCATGAAGCTTCTGGTCCTGGGCTTTTCTTTGATGAAAGATTTTTTGTTACTGATTTAATCTCTTTTCTTGTTATTTGTCTGTTCAGATTTCCAATTTCTTTGAGGTTCAGTCTAGGTAGGCTATATGTTGATAGAAATTTATCCATTATTTTTAGGTTGCCCAATTTCCTGTTATGTAATTGGTTGTGGTAGTTTCTTATGATCCTTTGTATTTCTGTAGCGGCAATATCTTCTCTTTCTTTTTTGATTTTATTTATTTGAGTCCTCATTTTTCTTAAGTAGCCTAGCCAAGGGTTTGTCAATTTTGTTTAGCTTTTCAAAATCCAACTCATTTTCATTTATCTTTTCTATTTTTTTCTAGTCTCTATCTCATTTATTTCTGCTCTGATTTTTATTTCCTTCTGTCTGTTAACTTTGAGCTTAATTAGTTGTTTTTCTCTAGTTTCTTGAGATATAATGTTAGATCGTTTGCAATCTTTCTTCTTTTTGATGTAGGTGTTCATTGCTCTAAAATTTCCTTTAAGAAATAATTTTGCTAAATCTTACAAGTTTTTGTATGTTGTGTTTCCATTTTTGTTTCTCTAAAATATTATTAAATTTCTTCTTTGATCCAATAGTTGTTCAGAAAGAAATTGTTTAATTTCCACATATGTGTTAATTTTCCATGGCTTCTTCTGTTATTAATTTCTAATTTCATACAATTGTGGTTTAAAAAGGTACTTGATGTGATTTCAGTCTTCTTAAATTTGTTAAGTCTTGTTTTTGGCCTAACATGATCTATCCCAGAGAAGGTTTTGTGTGTACTAGAGAAGAATACGTATCCTGTTGCTATTGGGTGGAATGTTCTATATATGACTGCTAGGTCTATTTGGTCTAACGTGTAGATCAAGTACAAGTTTTCTGTCCTGATTTTCTGTCTAGATGATCCGAGCAATGTTAAAAATGGGATAATAAAATTTCCTATTATGATTTTCTTGCAGTCTATATCTCCTTTTGAATCTCCTAATGTTACTTGCAATATTTATGTGCTGAGATGTTGAGTACATGCATATTTTAAATGCTTATATTTTCATGATGAAATGAACCCTTTTACTAATAATAACCTTCATTGTCTCTTTTTAAAGTTTTTGACCTAAAGGAGATTTTTCCAAAATGAGTATAGCCCCAAGATTGCTCAGATTACAGGCATAAACCACTGCAGTTGGTCCTGGAATTTTTAATATAATAATTTCAGACCGTGGTTGATGACAGGTAACTCAGATCGCAGAGAGAGAAACCACTGATTGACATGGGGAGGCAGGGGACTTATGTACTATTTTTTGGTTGCCAGTTTTTCTCTTTCAGGATTTTGAATGTATCATTCGAAACTTTTCTGGCCTGCAGGAGTTTTGCTGAGAAATTTACTGATAGTCTTATGGGTTTTTAAAATATGTGACAATTTGTCTTTTCATTGTTGCTTTTAATATTTCTGTCTTTAAATTTTGACAGATTTAATAAAGTGTGTCTTGGTGTGGGTCTCTTTGGATTTATTTTATTTGGTGTCCTTTGGGCTTTCTGATTCTGACTTGCTATTTTCTTCCCTAGTCTTGGATAATTGTCTGCTATTATTTCTTAGAATATGTGTTCAATCTTTTTCTCTCCTTCTGGCATGTGAATAATGCATAAAGTTTTCCATTTGATGTCGTCTATAAGTCTCTTCAGCTATCTTCACTTCCTTTTTTAAAATTTTTTCCTCCTCAAATTTTTTTCTAACGTCTTCAATTTCCCTAATTTTTTTTCCTGCTTGATCTAGTCTGCTCTCAAACCACTCTATTCAATTTTTAGTTCAGTTATAGTGTTCTTCAAATCTGTGATTTCTGTTTCATAATACTTTGTATGTCTTTGTTAACATTCTCAGTTTGTTTTTGCAGTGTTCTTTTGACCTTGGCCAACAACTTTATAAACATCATCTTGAATTCCCTGTTGGGTAAAATCACATCTTTATTTTACTCAGTTCAATTACTGGAGAAAGATATTTTTTCTTTTATTTGGAATATATTTCCCAATTTCTTCATTTTTCTTGACTTTGTTGGTATGCGTTAGTTAAGACCACTACCTCTCCCAGTCTTGTCAGAACGGCCTCATGAAGTAGAAAGGTTTCATTAATCTGTCCAGCTAGAGACTTTATGGAGTCTCTCAACTCTTCATTTGTTCAGACTACTGTCTTTGCTTAAGGTGATCTCTTAGAGCTTAGGATGTACCATGTTTGTAAGGTTACTGAAGCAAGTAAGATACAAGCCAGACTCTCCAGATAAATCTGGAAATGTTGGGATGTTAGATGTGTATTCTAGTTCTTTCTATCTTGATGAAGATAACTCTTTTCATCAAGATGGAAAAAAAAAATTAGTGAACTCAAAGACATTAGAAAAAAATCCAATTTGTGAAGCAAGATTAGTGAAGCTGACTGAAGATGCTTATTTCCCATTCTTCCTGCACTAAGCTGGGGAGAGGATCTTTGAAAAATGCCTGATACTCACTTTCAGGATGCTCTGATCGTGTGGGGATAGCTGCTGGAAGAGGGCTCATTGTATATCCAAATCTTTGTTCTTTTGTGGTCTAGGGCCACTCAGAAATGCAAACTTATGTTGACCCCAGAGCTAAGTCATTAAGGAGATAATACCTTGGGTGGGAACTATAGACGTTGCAGTATTGGATGCATGGGTCACCCTCCTTCAGGAAGAATGGGTAGGTCTGGTTTTATCACTTGGGCAAGCCAGGGAGAATGCTTGTGCAGTGCCAAGCTCTGGCTGTGGGTGCTGAAGGACTATTGTTTGTTTACCCTGTTAGTTCCCCGAAGCAAGTTTCTTAGAAGCCAAGATAACAAGTAGCCACTGGAAGTGTATGCCGTAATCCCCTTCCCAAGAGGAAATCAGAGCTGCATATTTCCACCCCTTTTCTGCATTACCACAAGGAGTTGTAGTCATTGGAAGTGTTCACATACCCATTTAAAACCATCTGTTTTGTCATCTTGGGATACATACATGTGTCTAGGCCCTTCTGTCCAGAGGTAGGAGTCTTAGGATGGAGTTCTTTGATGGGTAGCTATAAAAGTTGGTGCATAAACTCCTTTAGGGGATAAACTGGGTGTTGCATTTTTAAACACCATTTCTGCACTGCTAGTAGGTTATGAAGCCCCTGAAAGAACTTAGGCACGTATAGAAAATGACTGCTTTTTTCCTGTGATCTATAGACACTCATGTGTGTCTAATTCTCTCTGCTGATGAATTAAGCGACAAACAGTGGGGGATCTTAGATTTAGGACACTGTGTGTGAACTCTGATTCCTCCTCTCAACAGGGAGAAGCTGGATGTTGGGAATTATTTTCCCTATTTTATGGTGCAGTGCCTAGGGCAAGCTCTGTGCCTGAGTGGAGTGTGCCTTAACTCTTCTTCGCTGTCATATGTGGATATTTTCCCAGTTGTCCATTAGTTAAAATCTTTCAGCTAGACTCTGACTCTCTCTCAGAGGAGACTGATCCATGAATGCATATTTATTTGGTGCTTTAGCGGATGGAGGGAGAGTCAAGGGCTTCCTATTTCCCTATGTTGCTGACATCACCTCTGAAAGTATAATGCTTTAAGGCTTTTCCATTATAGGTAAAGCAGTGAAATATTATTTGAAAGTAAATTTTGTTAAAGATGTCAATTTCAAATTCTAGATCTAGCTCTCACTCTAAATGAAGAAAGGCAAAGAGCTAATAAGCCACTAATGGAGATAAAATGAGCATCATTTAAAGACAGGAGTATTAATGTATATACACAAAAAGAAAATTTTTTAAAAAATACATGGAACAATGACAATCAAATAGGAAGATATAATATTGAAACCAAATAAAAATTTTAATTGCATTAAATTAAATAAAAATAAATAAACAAATATTAATATCAAATATATAAATAAAAATAAAATATGAATAAATATATCAATTAAAGTCAAAACTTATCAGGTTGGACAAAAAGGCAAGATTCAACTATGTGATCAACAAAAGAAGTCCATTTTATATTTTAGGAGATAGGTAAGTTAAAGAGTAAAATAAATACACCATTTCAACAAGTACCAAGTGAAAAGAACAGTGGCTATATCAATATCAGACAAAGTAGATTTTACAATGGGAACTATTACTAGAGATAAAGATAGTTCATTGGTAGTGACAAAACTTGACCAAAATTTTACTAAGACAACAATATAATAAATGATTTTTTTTCTGTAAAAGTCCACGGAGTAAATATTTTAGGTTTTTTGTTCCATAAAGTCTCTACTCAGCCTACCATATTAACCTGAAAGAAGTCATAGATAATACGTAAGTAAATGGCCATGGCTTTGTTCCAAAATTACTTTACTGAATGCTTAAGCACAGTCAACAAGCATATGAAAAAATGTTCAACATTATTAATCATTAGAGAAATGCAAATCAAAACCAAATGAGATACCACCACACACCAGTCAGAATGGCTATTACTAAAGAGCCAAAAAAGTAACAGGTGCTGGCAAGGCTGCAGAGAAAAGGGAATTCTTATTCACTACTAGTGGGAATGTATATTAGTTTAGCCACTGTGGAAAGCAGTTTGGCAATTTCTCAAAGAACTTAAAACAGAACTACCATTTGACCCAGTAATCCAATTGTTGGTTATGTACCCAAAATAATATAACTTGTTCTACTATAAAGAACACTTACAGTTCATCACAGGACTATTCACAATAGCAATGACGTGGAATCAACCTAGATGCCCGCCAATGGTAGACTGAATAAAGAAAATGTGGTACATATACACCACGGAATACTATGCAGCCGTAAAATAATAAGATCGTGTCCTTTGCAACAACATGGATGGAGCTGGAGATCATTACCCTAAACAAACTAATGCCAGAACGGAAAACAGATACATGTTCTCTCTTATAAATGGGAGCTAAACATTGAGGACACATGGACACAAAGAAGGGAACAATGGACACAGAAGCTTACTTGAGAATGGAGGGTGAGCAGAGTGTGAAGGTAAAAAAACTGTCCACTGCGTACTATGCTTGTTATACCTGGATGCTAAAATAATCTGTACACCAAACCCCGGTGACATGTAATTTACCTATAAAACAAACCTTGCATATATATCCCTGAAACCAAAATAAAAAAAAATTACCTTATTTATAAAAATAGGTGGTGGGCCATATTTGGCTTAGAGGCCATAGCTTGTTGTTCCAAGTCATAGACCAATCATCCGGCCTATAGATTAGGTCAATTAGGTGCCTAGTACTCACAACCAGTGACAGGTGAAAGGTAGAGACATCTGAGAAATAATAATGCCTTGGAACAGCCCCATCAGTTACAATTATCAGCAGGACATTGCAGTTAGAAGAAGGTGTTAACAAGCCACTCAGTAGATAGTCATATCAAGGGAAAAAAATGTATCTTTAAACAGAAAAACAGGAGGTATGTGTATTTGCATAATGGAATTATGTTTTCAGAGTGACCATTATATTTTTCTACAGTTATACAATATTTTGTATTATATACAAATAAAAAATACAAAACACAAATATTTACATAAACATAGTATTATTTAGAATGTCATCATTTGAAATTGGAAATATGAAAACTAAACTCCTCCGTATAAACAGTAGTAGTTAATGAAAATGGCAGATGCATCTATTTCATATGGCAGTGTAATCAGTGAAACAATTTATGGTGGATGTCAGTTTGAATGCCTCCTATTTCAACCTTATTTTTCATTTCAGGAATATACCAATGTTTCAACTTTAGTGAAAGGCAAGCAACGCTTCTCTCTAAATGACTAAATGTTACTTGGCAGTATTATATAACTCTGTGGCTTTCATAATAGGCTTATTATATTGAAAAGGTATATTATGCTCTTTTCCTAACTCAGTTAAAGATTAAATTTCAATATGATCTTTATACATTTATTTTCATAACACTTAGCAATAGATTATATGATATATAGTCTATAAATATTGCCTTTCATAAAATCTCTCAAAACTGAACATAAAATAAAATCTGCAAGATATTAAAAAAACCTCAAAATACTGAATATTCTTACCAGAATACAGCACTGAGAAAAAAAAACATAAAAGGAATAATATGAATATGATAAAATGAAGTAGAAATTAAGAAAAATTAAAACAGGAGATAAATGAGAAGAGATTCAAAACAACGTTTTCTTTCTTTTTTTTAGATGGAATCTGATATTTGTTGTGAAAGTTTCACCTATAAAATTATGTTCTATAAATACAATCTAGAGATGACTTTGGCTAAATTGGCACCATCTTTATGTTGTTCAAAATGTTATTTCGCATAGTTTATTCCTTTGAATTTTTTAAACAAAACTTGTTATATTACAAATAGATATTATACACATTGAATTTTTAAAATCACCTGGATGTTGGAAGGAAGCTCTAAGAGAAGCAATAAGTCTATCATTTCCATCATAATAAAGCCTGTAAATTTAAGATGTTATATTCTAAAATTATCTCCTAAATATAAATATCTTCTGGAAATTAACAATTTAAACTGTTATTTGCTAATAAAATCTTAGTAGTATAACTAGCTTATTGGAATTTGAACATTTATTATTTAGTTTAATTTGTATTTATTTATCTATTTACTTCTGAGACAGTGTCTCACTGTCGCCCAGGGTGGAATGCCCTAGTGCAATCCCTGTTCAGGGCAGCTTCGACCTCCTGAGTTCAAATAATCCTCCCACTTCAGCCTCCCAAGTAGCTGGGACTACAGGTGCAGGCCACCACACCTGGCTAATTGTTTTGTAAAGATGGTTTTTGTCACATTGCCCAGAATGGTCTCGAGCTTCTGGACTCAAGCAATCTGCCTCCCTGAGCCTCCCAAAGTGCTGGTATTGCAGGCGCGAGCTACCCCGCCTGGCCTGAACATATTTTACCAAGTAAGAAAGCTTATAAAGTTCATGGCCAAAGACTATAAAGAACGTCTGGAAAGATCTGATGACAGGGCATTGGGACAAAGTGGGGAAGAGCAGTAGGAGCATCAGCATCACATTTCTGGTAGTGGTAAATGAGCAGAAGTGCTGTGATAAGAAGAGATCAGTGGAAGGGACATAAGAAGGTATCATTAAAGTTGATGTATATTTTTAGTAGAGATGGGGTTTCACCATGTTGATCAGGCTGATCTCAACTCCTGACCTCAAGTGATATGCCTACCTCAGCCTCCCAAAGTGCTGGAATTACAGACGTGAGTCACTGTGCATGGTGGTGGGCAACTGTAATCCCAGCTACTCAGGAGGATGAGGCAGGAGAATCAGTTGAACCTGTGAGGGAGGGTTTACAATGAGCCAAGATCAGGCCACTGCACTCCAGCCTAGGTAATACGTTAGACTCTGTCTCAAAAAAAAAAAAAAAAAAAAGTTGATATGTACATAAAACTGTAAAGAGTAAGGTGAAGTACATCTTCCAATTTACCTAGTGTTAAATAACTGTTTAGAATTTTTTTAAAAAATAGATTTAATCATTGAACATTTGTATTTTGGGGTATGTTTCAGTTCCTCCACTAAGGTAAGGTAAAAGATCACACTTTTCATATTTCTAAATATAGTCAAATATGCTTCAGATAGTTTTGGTGTAGACATCCCAAATGTGATCAATTTACATGCACACTAACCCTTAGGGATTTCCTAAGATGAGGATCCTCTGGAAAAAAATAATGGTAGGTCTCTGGTGTATTCGTAAGTGACTGGTTCAGCTGAGGTGGACAAGTCAACTGTTAGCATTTAACTCCTACACAACATGCTTGTTCATTGAGACATTTATTGTATCTCTCAAATTTAGGCCTTAATTGTCAGTTGTCAGGTGGCTTCACAGCCACTGAACCTCTGGGATGCTTCTAAGAGTGGACCTAGATTTCTGTTCCTCACCAAGCCATCCCTCTCTGTTCTGCAAGTATCTTGAAAATCTTATCTCCCTCTTGAAAATCTTATCTCCCTCCAAGCATCAGGCCATTCTCACCTCTTATTACACAGAAGCTCCCAGTATTTCTGCTTTGTTTTTTTTTTAAATCTCAGTTGATGTGTGACCATCTTGAAATCAAAGAAGCATATTTAGATACAAATCAAGATTTCTTGACTAAAATGAATGCATTTTAGTTTTTCATGTAACATTTTCCAGTTGCAAATTATGTTTGTCCATGCCATGGTCTGCTCCCTCCTAGGCGTTCTCATTCTTTGCTGAGGGTGAAATAGCTAGAAAACATTGATCTCTCTCCCATTCTCCAGCTTGTCAGTCTTGCTTAACCCACTAACCTTCCAATACCCACCAGACTCATATCTGCGTTTATTTTCTCTTTATAATGGGACCACCTCAGATCGCTTTTCTGACTTGCAATTTAAATATATACGTTTGTAAACAAAGCCATCAGCCATTTCTTCTATATGATTAGCTCATTGTACTACATATATAAAATTATAAAAATAATGTTATAATTTCTTAACAGAATGTGTATAACAATAATGTTATAATTTCTCAACATAGAGTATGTTTTTGATTATAGTGAGTATAGAGTAAAGGCTGTTTAGTAGTAAACGTCAATGGTTAAAGGCATTCCTCACATAAATTTCAATAACCATTACAATTCTAAAAATATAGTAGTGCATCACCTTAATGTGAGTTTTTCAGAAAATGAATGTTTGAAGGAAATTATTTATATTTTTTAATCTAGTACAGGAAAATTAATATTTTATTTTATTTATTTTTTTATTTTTTTTATTTTTTTTATTTTTTTTATTTTTTGAGACGGAGTCTCGCTCTGTCACCCAGGCTGGAGTGCTGTGGCCAGATCTCAGCTCACTGCAAGCTCCACCTCCCGGGTTCATGCCATTCTCCTGCCTCAGCCTCCCGAGTAGCTGGGACTACAGGCACTGCCACCTCGCCCG
>NW_012121043.1:9762249-9850159 GCF_000951035.1 Colobus angolensis palliatus | reverse complement strand
CACCTCGCCCGGCTAGTTTTTTGTATTTTTAGTAGAGACGGGGTTTCACCGTGTTAGCCAGGATGGTCTCGATCTCCTGACCTCGTGATCCGCCCCTCTCGGCCTCCCAAAGTGCTGGGATTACAGGCTTGAGCCACCGCGCCCGGCCTAATATTTTAATACAGACCAAGAACTATAATATAAACTAGAAAGATATAAATGTGGAGAGAACCACATAATATATATAACTATAATTAATATTATAAAAAATTTGTAGCAAATACTTTTGAGGTTAAGAAATGCCTACAAAACAACTATTAAAACAAAATCAAAGACTGTTGAAACCAATACTGGGTGATTCTGCTGTTGAGAGATGTCAAGTCTTCCCAGTAACATAATCTTCAAAATAGAAACAAAAGTACAAAAGTAAAGCAATTCAATTTTTCTCATGTTTATAATTTTGCAAACTATAAAATGTGATAATATACATTCAAATTTTTACTAATAATATAACTACTAGCAATCTTGTTAAAATGTGTTTTATTTTTGCAAATTATTTCTTACATTATTCAAAATCTTAATTCTACTGCCTGTGTTATTTCTATAATTAGAAAATGCTTTAGATTATGTTCTTATATACTACCTACAGAATTCTGAAATTATGATGTTTTCCCAAACTATAAAAAATGTGGAGAAAAACTTGACAACCCGTGAAAATATGTTGTCACTTCTCAGAGATACCTTATAAAATTACAATACCTTCTAAGATACAAATATAAAAGTTAGAAATTAGCTAAATGTATCTTTGAGAATGGTGTGACTCTTCCTCATCTTAAAATTTACTGATCTCACTGGGATAAAATTAAGTAGAATTTTAATTAATATAGCATTCCACAGCAAGCCAGAAAAACACTGTTAAGTTTCAATAGAGTTATAAATGCTGCTATCTCAGGAAACTTTTATTATAAATCAGTATAACATAAACAGATTATTCATATTACATAACATTAGGTAGTTTCAACAAAAATCTCAAGTACTGGGGATATTTCTTATTTGAAATTATTTCTATAGAATAAACTGCCTAACAGTAATTTATGAAATAGAATGCTTATGATTCTCCAAACCATTCAGATACTCTTGGGTTACATAAATAAAGTGTTTAATTAGTTGGTTAGCAAACGTTTATAGTGCTATATGTTTTCATTTTGCTCACCAGAAAAATAGCAGCATTATATTTAACAAAAATAACTACTATTTACAGTGTACTGGGAATTTTAATGTTTGTGATTTATGTACTGTTACTACAAAATAATAATAGTGTGAAAACTTTTAATGTGAGTTTAATGACTTAGCCTATAATTTATTGTTATTATTATTATTATTATTTTTTGAGACAAGGTCTAACTCCGTTGCCCAGGCTGAATACAGTGGCATGATCATAGCTCACTGCAGCCTCGCCCTCCTGGACTCAAGCAATCCTCCCATCTCAGCCTCCCAAGTAACTGTGACTACTGACACGTGTCACAATGCCTGGATGCTTTTTTAGATTTTTGTAGAGATGAGGTCTTGTTGTGTTGCCCAGGATAGTCTCAAATCCCCGGACTCAAGTGATCCTTCTGCTTTGGTCTTCCAAAATGCTCAGATTACAGGTGTGAGTTACTATGCCTGACCCAATTTTTAATTATGTCGTGATATTTTATCATATGTATTCTTAGATGAGGAGTACAATTAAACTTGTTTCCTTATGTATTTAACTTCTTAAAATTACCTGGCAGACTTTGTAGTTACATGGATTCATACCAACAATTTGTAAGTTAGACCCTTTACACCTCAGTTTACTGTTCCGCAAAATGAAAATAAAAAAAGCCTGCAATCTCCTTCAGCTGGAGTGAGGGATAGATTGAGTTGATACATGTAAATAACCCGGTGACTGATATCTGTTATTTGGTAAATGATCACTCATTTCCAGATACAATTCTTAGGCATTTGTAAGCTTATCAACTGACATTCCTCCGCAGTTTTTCTCAAAGTCAGCATGTGTCATTTGATATTCTGTGCAATTGTTGTTTCTTTATCATTTTTAAATTTTCTGCTTTGTTGAGCAACTGTTTCCTTTGAATGGAAGGCTTTTATATTCTACCTAGGTCATGCCCTACACATATTGATGTCCTTCTCATCTTTATATATACACTCTAAAATGAAGGTTCATCTTTTTCCAGAAGACAATTCTTGTTGCTCAAGTTGATTTTATGTATATATGTAATGTACATATACACATTACAATGTATTTATACATATATACAATGATGTATATATATGCATGTTTATATATATACACACACACACATACACACTCACCTCTTAGCATATTTTATAAAAATTCATTTTTATTTCATGTTTGGGATCTTTACCTTGTAAAATTACTTATATCTATCCTACTGGGATCCAGGCTTTTGAAGGTAATATACACATTTAATTCATGTTTGTATTATTCTGTTGCCATTTTTAAAACTGTTAATGTATCTTCTACTCAAATGTTATGGATAGAATTAACCATGCATGCCACAAAATCAACATAAATGATAAACAATAATTAATATTAATCTACTAAGTGTAGTTTCTGGAAAGATGGCAGGTGGTCTCCATCTCTATAGCTTCCATTCTCAATTTTCACCCAAATGTTACCTATATTTCCTGCGCTTGGTCATTACGGAGGCAAATAGCCAAGTAATACGTAAAGCATGTGAAAATCAGGAGGTCTTAAGAGATGCACTTAGTCTGTTCATATTTTTGTTTTATTTTTATTTATTGATCCATTAAATGTTAAAACAGACACTTAATGTTGGTACCAAAACAGACATAAAGAACAATGGGACAGAACAGAGACCTCAGAAATAACACCGCACATCTGCAACCATCTGATCTTTGACAAACCTGACCAAAACAAGCAATGGGGAAAGGATCTCCTACTCAATAACTAGTGCTGGGAAAACGGACTAACCACATACAGAAAACTGAAACTGGACCCCTTCATTGCACCTTATACAAAAATTAACTCAAGGTGGATTTAAGACCTAAATGTAAAACACAAAACCATGAAAACCTTAGAAGAAAACCAAGGCAATACCGTTCAGGATATAGGCATGGGCAAAGACTTCATTGATGAAAATGCTAAAAGCAATTGCAACAAAAGCCAAAATTGACAAATGGGATCTAATTAAACTAAAAAGCTTCTGCACAGGAAAAGAATCCAGCATCAGTAAACAGGCAACCTACAGAATGGGAGAAAAATTTTACGATCTACCCATCTGACAAAGGTCTAATATCCAGAATGTACAAGGAGCTTAAACAAATTTACAACAAAATAAACAAACAATCCCATCAAAAACTGGGCAAAGAATATGAACAGACACTTCTCAAAAGAAGACATTTATGCAACCATGAAATATATTTTTAAAAGCTCAGCATCACTGATCATTAGAGAAATGCAAATATTTCTGTACCATGCTTCGGAATTCTGCACAATGCTTTCTTTTCCTTAATTGTAATCCAGGGTTTTAATTTTTGGTAATTTTTGATAGGCTAGTTATTAAGATAATTACATAATAATATATAATTAATGCACAGCCATAGCATATTGATATCAGCATAATATATTTAAGCAATATATAGCATATATGAATATTTAATGTAAACCTAAATCATATTTATATATCCATCAGTATAGACATATAGACCAGTGGGACAGAATAGAGAGCCCAGAAATAAATCCATGTGTATACAATAAAGAAAAACTGACTAGGGTGCCAAGAACACACAAAGGGAAAAGGATAGCTTTTTCAACAAATAGTGTCAGGGCCGGGCGCGGTGGCTCAAGCCTGTAATCCCAGCACTTTGGGAGGTCGAGAGGGGCGGATCACGAGGTCAGGAGATCGAGACCATCCTGGCTAACCCGGTGAAACCCCGTCTCTACTAAAAAATAAAAAACTAGCCGGGCGAGGTGGTGGGCGCCTGCAGTCCCAGCTACTCGGGAGGCTGAGGCAGGAGAATGGCGTAAACCTGGGAGGCGGAGCTTGCAGTGAGCGGAGATCCAGCCACTGCACTCCAGCCTGGGTGACAGAGCAAGACTCCGTCTAAAAAAAAAAAAAAAAAAAAACAGATAGTGTCAGGAAAGCTGGATATTCACATACAAAATAATAAAATTGTATCTTTACCGTATACCATAAGCAAAAATCAACTCAAAATAGATTAAAGGCTTAAACATAAAACCTGAAATGGCAAAACTTTTATAGGAAAAAAGACATAGGGAAACAATCTTATTTGGGGTCTTAGCAAAGATTTTTTGGGTATAACATCAAAAGTGTAGGCAACAAGAGCAAAAATAGATGTTGAACCACATTAAAATAAAAAGCCTGCACAGCAAGGGAAGCAATCAACAAAGAAAAAAGCAACCTGTGGAGTGGAATAAATTTTATATCTTCTAAGGGATTAATGTCCAAAATATATAAGGAACTCATACAACTTAATAGTAAAGTAATAATAATATACCAATTTTAAAATGTGCAAAGGATTTGAACAGACGTTCTCCAAAGAAAACATATAAATGGCCAACAGGTATATGAATAGATGAATAGGCGCTCAACATCATTCATTATCGGATAAATGCAAATAAAAACTATAGTGAGCAGCTCACACCTACTAAGGTTGCTGTTATCAAGCACACACACACACAGTGAGACAGAGAGACAGAGAGAGAGAGAGACAGAGAGACATAACAAATATTAGCAAGGACGTGGAGAAATTGGAACCTTGCATGCTGCTGTTGGGAATGCAAAACGGTGCGATAACCATAGAAAACAGCATGGAGATTCCTCAAAAAATTAGAAATAGAAATACCGTATATATTTAGTCCTTTCCACTTTTGAGGTTGTGAGTGAAAATGAGGGTCTGCTGATCAGAGAAATTCTCCTCTAATCCACAGAATGAGAACTGGAAACTTATTAAATGGTTCTGCACATCTCCAAGCATTTAATGGATAGCCACCACACAGATGAACATTTACTAAATGAATAAACAAAGGAAAAACTCAAACAAACAAACAAAACCAGAACAGGCAGTTCTTTATACTCCAACTGCTGGAAGAAACAAAAACTAATGTGAATAAAATATATTGAGAACACATAAACTGATCATTATGCATTTCATGCCTGTATCAAAACAAGCAGGCCTGTGCCTCATAAATATATACAACAATTTTATATCCATAATGATTTTAAAAAACATTAAAAAATAAACTGGCACGTATATAGACACACACACAAATCAAATATATGAACATAAAAGACATTCTGCAACAAGCAAAAAATAAATTTATAAGAAAACATTGTATTTATACAACAACTCAGTAGATTATTTGAAGTATAACAGTATAATATATACATGTAATAACTTATGACATCAAGTAGAAAAAATGTATCACAGGAAATAGTAAAACAAAACAAAAAACAAAACGAGGCAACTTTGATAACCAATTCTGTGTTTCTACATATTTTAAAACATTTATTTACATTTTATTTTTTAAAGCTTTGTTTTTGTCTTTCTCTTTCATTCATCATCACCTTGTACTGTACCACATTGTCAATAGAATGCTTTCTTCAAGTTATTAAAGTATATAGTATAAATTTCTGTGCAGGATAGTCTTAATGTAATGATTTGAGTTGTGAATATCTGTTAATAGCAGAAGTACTTATTTCAAATCAATATCCTTTTATATTCTTTGATAACTGATTATTATCTGTCTTGCCTGAAATTTAAAGCAGTTTTCTCATTATTTTACTCTTTCATATAAAAAGATCAACTTTGAAGATGCTAAATAACATCTAACACATAAAAATCACAAAACCAAATATTAGAACGAGTTTTTATTTTTCACAAGACTATGTTTATACTTTAATAATTCAACCATACTTTTTGGCTGTGAATACTGATTTACTCGAATTAAAAAAGATAAACCTATAATGTTGGAAATCTGAACTATGCTTCCCGTTTCCTAATTTTAATACTAGATTTTGATTTCTGGTAACTTTCCATGAGCCAGTTTGAAGATAATTACATACATAATCTATGCACATTCATAGCACATGGATAGCAATGTGGTAAATTTTTAAACAATATATGGCATATATAAATATTTAATGTTCTGCATAAATCATATTTACATATGCTTTAAAATATTTACTTTTACTAATCTAGAAAGAGGCATTATCACCAAGAATTAACTTCGATTTAGATAGCTCTAAATTATGCAAAAGCAAGCAACTCTTTTGGCACAACGAAAAGATGTAGGTTTACTTTTTAAAAAGTGCTACAACACATATTGATTGAAGACCCAATGGGTCAGCTTTTGACATAGTGATGGAATAAAATGTGAAACTACATTCCATCCATTCAGTTAGATGATAGGGAGGCTCGTTCTGTAAGTGATTTAACAAAGTGTTCTTACCTCTGTAGCCAAAAATAACGTAAAAACTGGTGGAAGTCTTAAGGGTTCAAAGACCTTTTTGTAAGATCAATGTCAATTTTCAGGACATTTGATGCCACTCTGAGGTTTTATCACACCCAGCACACAGCCAATAAAGCATCCGTTTAAAAAATTATTAACAGCATTTTACTTTTTCATTGTCTCAGCCCATTGCTTCCAAATTCCAAATACAAATGGGTGTATCTTCACGTAATTAATAATCCATTAAAAAAAGTTTACTAAAGCATTTCTTTACATGAATTCTGCTTTACCTATAGAAAATAGAAATGATTTAAAGCCTCTTTTAGAAGTACATTTTTTTTCTTATAAACTGGTTAATAAGTCACCAAAATTAGATAAATTTAAGCCATGCATATAGATCATCTCTGAAAATTTTAGAGTGTCTCAAATGTAGTAGAGTGAATATTTTAGACATTATGATTCTGAAATGCAAAGAAAGTAAAATTTTATATTATGAAAACATTTATTCCTGCTTCTCATGAACTGCTACCATTCTATGTAGTATGTAGTAAGCATGTGGGAAAGTGTTTGTAGGAAGGCAGTGTAGCAACCTAAACTTGCTAATGCATGCTATTGAACTCTTTCCAAATTTCAAGCAACTGCTTACAGCTGAACACTCATTCCACATGAAGTTCAACTCTGTCTCATTCTATTGTGTCCTTCCCTTTTAAGACTGGGTCCAGCGATCTAGAAAAGCTAGTTATATAATTTTGGAGATGGTATTGGATTTCAGCTTAGCTTTGTTATGGAGTGGCTGGTATCTGTAGGAGTATTTAAAACTAAACAATATACAATAAAAAGTATATTTATTTAATATGATGCAAATAAGATCTTTTACATACAGAATTGATGGAAGTTGATAACTCCTATGCTTTTGTAATGTCACAATATTATGCCACGCTATTTATTTGAAGCACTATCTGAAGTCATGAAATCATTATATTGTGTTGATATTAAAAAAATTGACTTTTTAAACTTTATATCCAAGTAATTCATCAAATGAAAATAATATATTTTCTTATAATATTCAATAATAAACCAATCTTATTATGGTTTTATTCATCTGGATTAATTCTTAAAAATCACAAATATTGGTTCATGTTATTTTCTCTCTGAAGGTGGCAGTTTAAAAAAATGGTACAAAATTTTTTTACAGACTTCCCTTGAGAGGTAGAGTCTGTGTCCTCTCCTCTTCATCTGGACAATGTTATGGATGTTTTAGGTAATAAAATATGGCAGAATTTATGACAACTGCCACCCAAGTATAGGTCAGAAAAGACTATGCATCTTCTCCTGGATTCTCGTGGAATGATCACTCTCAGAAGGCTTCCTCCTGAAACCCGGTCATCATGATGTAAACAAGCCATTTGGAAGTCAACACACTCCAATTGCTGAGTTCTGTCAGGCCAGAGAGATGTGAGAGCAAATCATCTATCTGGAAATTGAATTCCTCATCCTCACTTTTTCCAGCCCCACTCAAACCTTTGGAGTTATCATCAGATATTTGAGTCAATCCCTGCAACTGAGTCTTTCCAGATGAGATCACAAACATTATGCAAAAAAGATAAGTCTCCTCTGCTGTATTATGTCTAAACTTTTGATCAACAAAATATTGAGATGAATAAAACTGCTATTTTGTGCTACTAATTTCGAGTAATTTATTATACAGAGATAGCAACCACAAAAATGTAATTTTAATTTGAATTAAAATCTGTATAATGTTATAGGATATGCAATTATTAAAGCAGCAGGTTTTCCTTTTCATTTAAAAAATGGTAAAAAGAAATAGTTTAAATTATTTAAGCCACTGTATGTAAAATATAATTTTAACATTTAATAAAATAAATAATATGATATTTTAAAAGAGGATTTCAAACATCTGTGGAAAATGGAATTAAAAGATAATAAACTTTATTTCTCAACATATGCTCCATCAAGTGCAAGACACTTTTATAAGCAATAATACCAGCCATCGATACCAACCATTTAGTCCATTGTCGTAAAACAGAAGGTGCTAGGAATTTAATCATATCCATACAGTCATTTTTACATTATAAACTGAAGAAAAATGGGTGCCTTTTAAAGATTGTTAAAAGCTGTCTAAAAATATTTTTCTTTGGAGATGAGGTCTCACTCTGTCACCCAGGCTGGAGTGCCATGACATGGTCATAGCTCGCGTCAGCCTCAAACTCCCGGGCTGAAACAAGAGGGCTATAGGCATGCACCACCAAGCCCTGCTACAAACGTCTCTTTATATAGGTATAATATGAGCATCTTTTCAAACAAGTATAGATCTGCCTCATTCTGTAATTACATACATTATATATACATGTATCATAATGTTGCAATCTCTTCATTCACAGCACATTGAATATACCTTATTAATAATAATACCCTTCTATTACCATATGTAATTATCAGTTCATCATTCATTGAATTAGAGCTTCCTACTTTTGTGCCTGATTTATAGATCCCAATCCCAGTATGTTTTTATTCATGTTACATGGTACATATATATAACCAACTCTTATGGGATAGTTCTGACTTCAGGTTTTCTGTCCTATATTTACCATAATTCCTTCTGAAGCCACATGTTCTAATTTTGTAGTTACAGTCAAAATAAGTTTAAATTTCAATTTGGCTTTTTGCCTTACCATTGGTGTATTACATATTTTTAAATAGCACTTTGGCCAAATGTTTTAACTTAACTTTCTTCCAAGTTTATTTGCTTTTTGAAAAAGCATTTTATGGAACGCCGCTAGAGGATTAGTCTGCTGTCCCCTAGTTTTGCCCCCACAATTGCACTTTGGCTGTGGGGTAGAGTATGGGATAGGCAAGCACCTACAACTGTGACTACTTCTGGGGTAAACGAGGGGCTAAGGTGAATTTTCAGTAGCCATTGTCACCTTCCTTTCACTACCTACCATCGCGTGCAAGAAAAAGTAGTTTCAGTTTAGCATCCTACCTCTGAAGCTCATTGGTTGACCGAGCAAATGAAACTTGGTGTAGAAACGTATGAAAGACTAAGAGAAAATATGAAAAGTTGTACTCAACTTTCAACAACCTTCTTCACGGAAGGCCTGTGCCTTCAACAGAGGAATTTGATAGGATGATTATAGACTTGAGAAAAGCAAATTAATAAATGAGACAAAGATAGCTGGAAATGTCCTTACAAAGATGATTCAGATATCAAGTATATTAATGAAAAGAATGCTAGGCCAGGCGCGATGGCTCACGCCTGTAATCTCAACACTTTGGGAGGCCAAGGGGGGTGGATCACCTGAAGTCAGGAGTTCGAGACCAGCCTGGTCAACATGATGAAACCCGGTCTCTACTTAAAATACAAAAATAATTAGCCAGGTGTTGTGGCAGTCGTCTGTAATCCCAGCTACTCAGGAGGCTAAGGCAGGAGAATTGCTTGAACCCAGGAGGCAGAGGGTGCAGTGAGCTGAGATCACGCCATAGCACTCCAACCTGGGCAACAAGAGTGAAACTCCATTTAAAGAAAAAAAAAAAAAAAGGTTAATTCAACAGAAAGGCAAAAAGATTCTATGGGAAATGCACAACTCAAAGAAAACCTGAAAAGAAGACTACCTGTCTAATCTTCAGGAACTGTTTTGACTGCCAAAATGTACCAGTAAAACAGGATTCTGTCTATACTTTTCTTTTTATAATTGGTAAAGAAATGTTCCGTGAATCTCTATGTATTTTCATGTTTACATATTTCTCATTACTCACTTGTTTTAGAAAAACTTGTATTCTATTTCTATGTTTAAAGTGTATGTTTAATGTGTGAAGGCTGCTGGGCTTAAAATTCTTAGTTACAAACATGAGAGTCATTGCTGTCTTGAAATTTGTCAAATAACCTGGCCTAGAGCTGAACTTGGGTGCTTCAGATTTTTTCTTATTAACAAAGCTTCTTTATCCTTTTAAGACTTTGTAACTTTTCCAGCTCCTATACCTCAAATCCACCAACCATGGTTTACTTTTTGGTGTAGAGACTTATTTTCCTGCGTAATATGTTGAACAATATGGTAAGGATATCCTTACATATTTGTATTCTGTTGCTTTGTAGTTTCACATTTCATTCAAGTTTTACTGGATAGTAATCTTTCTTACAACAGCACAATAATTTCTCTGCTCCAACTTGTATCAAAACTATATTTATATGATGGATTCCTTATGTGCCAAGCACTTCATTTTTCCTCAGAGAAGTTTGACTTAAAAATGTTTGTGACTAAATAGATAGTTTCTATTCATTGCTCTCAATTCACACTTTCACAGGCAAATAAATATTCAGTATTCCTGTTATAACAGAACACTGTTTTGTTAATAGAGTAGTTTATTTAAAAAAAAGAACAAAGAAAAATAACAAAATTACATGCCCACTGCTGGGCATATATCTTACAATTTTACTTTCAGAAATTAATATATCGAAGTTAAAATTAGCACAATTTTTTTTGGAAAAGTTTTTACTCTGTGTGTGTGTGTCTGTGTGTGTATATATGTGTGTATATGTCTATATATAAACATATATAAACATATGCACATGTTTATATATACATACACACATACATGTACACACCAATAATTGTATGTACACATGACACACACAGATATATCACCACATATATTTATATGTATAAGTATTCTATATATTTAAATTAACATAAATGTTCATAGAATCTCTCTCTATATAGGAATTTTGTATTAGTATAATTGCTGATTCCTAAAATGGAGCTGAAATTATAAAGTCATGGATGACTCCTGAGAAGGGCGTATAGCCTTGGTGTGTCACTAGCCCCAGATCAAGTAGATGCTACAAAGTCACTAATCAAATGAGTACCCTAAACATGAAAATAGCAATGCCTCATCTAAGTGACGTTGGAATGCTAGAACAGTTGTGGAGAAATGATAAGACTTTGGAAAATGAGTGTACTGGAATAGATACATTATGTATGGTTGGAAGACCCACCAGATGATTATGTTCCAAGGAAAAGATCAGATGGCATACCCTACACCTAGCCTATGATGCATGTAATTGTGCAAGGCACACCAGTATCCCTAAATAATTTAGTGATGATTTTCTCCTGAAGGCTGATTGTAACAGTAGATTTTATAGACCTTGTCAGATAGAAATAAAGATTACAGTAACTCAAAACAATAGAGGCCAGATCACTTAACTGTCAGAAGCCAGATTATAATTATTGTTAAAAACATTGAGGTTGAAGTAGTGACCAAGAATACTTGGCTTACAAAGAGTGATGGAGATGATTAATAGAATACAGCAGCCCTAGTAGTAAATAAATGTGTAGATACACCACAGGAAAAAACCAAGAATGTGCAACCAGAAGTCTGAGGGCAACCACCCCAATATAGGTTCATAATCCCTTGCTTAGTTTTCAGATCAGAGAATGTTTTCAGATCCAACATTCATTGACTAAAGAGGTGGCTGCAACTCCAGGATGAAAAGACTTTGCAATCCCAAGTCAATTACATGTGAGAATGAATCTGTCAGTAATTCCCCAAAGAACTCTATAATAATTCATATGAGTAATTCTGCACCAGGGTAAGGAGAATACCTGACCATTGTTAGAACTGTTGTGTAGAAGTACCCAATTGTCACTGATATTTAGAGACCTGAAGTGTCATCATGGCCCTTCTTTTATGTAGGAGCACATATAAACCAAGTCATAAATCAAATCTTTGTTAAGGTTTGATGTAAAGCTAAAAGCTAGTCCCTGAATCAAACTTGTGGTCATTTCCCTGATCCCTGAAGATAGAACTGGAATAGACCTAGTTGGCAGTTTGCACAGCCTTCATATTCTGTCCTGGATCTTGAAAGATAAGAGGCATCAATGTAGGAAAAGCAAACAGAAAACCTCTTTAACTAGACCTTTCTCCAGGTCTAGTGTGTGGGTGGCGTGTGTGTGTGTGTGGTGTGTGTGTGTATATATATAGAGTAATATCTAGTTTATATAAATCTGTATATAAAAAGTCATATCTCTTTCTAGGGTCATAGGAAGACTTGTGTCATCTTACAGACCTAAAGGAAGCAGAGGTAATCTTCAGTCCCCTAGTGGTATGGTTTGGCTGTGTCCCCACCCAAATCTCATCTTGAATTGTAACTCCCATAATTCCCACGTGTCGTAGTGGAAACTGGTGGGAAGTAACTGAAACGTGGGGGTGGTTCTTCCCCTTGCTGTTCTCATGATAGTGAGTAAGTCTCACGAGATGTGATGATTTTAAAAACTAGAGTTTCCTTGCATAAGCTCTCCCTCTTCTCTTATCTGCTACTGTGTGAGATACTCATTTCACCATCCACCATGACTGTAAGGCCTTCCCAGTCATGTGGAACTGTGAGTCCATTAAATTTTTTTCTTTTGTAAATTACAGTCTTGGGTATGTCTTTATCAGCAGCATAAAAATGGACTAACGCACCTATATTCCCCTATTTTATTCATTAAACTCCTTTAGAAATTGAATGAATCTTGGAAGATAACTGTGAACTACAAAAAAGTAACCAAATGAGGTATTTTTGCTAGATCATATTAAAATGGCACCAGGGCATGGTATTTAGACATTAATTTAATAAATGCATTATTTTGTCCTCAATGAAAAACGATCAGCAACAGCGAATGAACAACTATATTGATTTAGTTTTATACTAACGTCAACTCTTCTTTCTTTTTTTTTTTTTTGACATGGGGTCTCTCTGTGTTGCCCAGACAGTGGCATGATCTCAGCTCACTACAACTTCTAACTCCCAGGCTCAAGCGCTCCTCCTACTTCAGTCTCCTGAGTAGCTGGGACCACAGGCATCCACCAGCATGCTCAACTAATTTTTTGTATTTTTGGGAGAGATGTGGCTTATGACTATGACATGACTAGCATTCTAAAAGATTTGGTAAGACTCACACATTTCAGAGGGTGGAACATTAACTCTGTGGAGATTCAGGGGCCTGACATATTTTAAAACTATTTAGGAATAGTTAATCCAGGGTGTTCTGGGTCACTCTCTCCAAAGTAGATGCAAAGTTATTGCACCTGTGCCTCCTACGAAAAGTAAGATAACACAACTTTCCAGGCACTAAAGGGTACCCCAGTATCCATTCCTGAATTCATATCTATGGTTGATGGAGAATGCCATATGACCACCTGAGTAGATACAAAAATGTTTAAGTTTAGCTTATAGATTGGTCAGCATTGTATGAATGCATATAAGACATGGACAGCACTTATATTATGGCCTAGTCAGGAATTAGCTTGAAAGTCAGTATGTGTAAAAAAAAAAAAAAAAATCCTTGGGCAGTATACCTGGTTTTAAAATTTTGTGGAAAAGAGTGAATCAAAGTTATAATATGAACAGTTTCAGGAATAGATATAAAGCTCCTGGACTTGGAAGAAAAAAAATGGGGAAATGTGGGGCAAAGGGTTTTGGGGTAAAGACATGTGAATCAACATAGTCAAGTAAGCATGACATTTGAAGAGCTTCCTATCTCATGTTGGTGTCCCCCAGAGAGTTTTCACCACGGAAGAGATACTAAAATATTAAATGAAACTACTGAGGTAGTTGACACCAGGTAGTCTCTACTAATGGCCACAACAATGCTGGTATAAAAGGGTATAGCAGAAGTGGTTAAACTGGAAGAGACAGAGACCCAATATGTCTCTGAACTCACAATTATTAAAGATAATCCAACTTGCCAGTAATAGACACTAACAATGACCACACCCTAAACAAATTTGCATTCTTTCCAGAGAAAATCTACTGGATAGCTGGTGGTAAATTTATTACATTGGTTTTCTTCCATCCTGGTAGGGTTAAAACTTTATATATATATATATATAAAACTATATTTATATAACTTTATACATATAATTATATTTCTATAACTTTATATATATAATTATATATAACTTTATGTATATATTATATATTCTGAGTAGATTTCCTTTCTTCTCAGTAATTGGCTAGTAGCTATATCAGAGAGCTTATGGAGCATTTGATCTATTGATATGGGATCACAGCTTTATATCAGACCAGAGGGTACACGTAAATCAAAGAATGTGGAAGAGGAAACCCACATCCACAAGATCTTATATTTCCGTCTCACATTGTACCACACAGAAGCCACAGGCCTGTTGAAGACACTTTTGAAACACAGCTCTAAGGAAATATTCTGTAAGACTAACCTGTCTCATCCACTATGCATAATATGCATTGAACAATATTCATTTTGCACTTTTTCTTCAAAGGAAGAGTACATGGGTCTGGGAAGCAGGACATGAAAACAAGAGTACCTGAGTTACCATCACTCCTAACGATCTACTAGGAGATTTTGTTATTTCAGTTTCTACAACTGTGGGCTTGCAACATTAAGGGTTGTGACCTCAAGAGGGCGCACTCTCGTCAGGGGAAATGAAAGAGTCTCACTGATTGGTTATCAATATCTGCTTGCTGGACACTTTGGACATTTTGTGTCCATGGAATATCAAGCAAGAAGGAAAGTCATTATTTCTTGCAGGTGTAATTGTCAGTTGACACTCATCATTAGGTGGTATATTCTGCATGATAAGTGTAGTAAAGAGTGCACATAATCAGCTTGAGGGATTTTCAATACTTCCTTTCCCCACCATGAATATAATTTAAAAAGTGCAGCAACCTAGCTTGAGAAGGTCATGGTGATCTGGGGATCAAATACTTGGGGGATACGTTTCCAGGTCACACCAGTGGATAAACTACCAAGATGAAAAGTGGTAGGAGCTGAAGGAAGTGAACTCTAGAATGGACAGTGGAGGATGACAACGATGCATCTCAGTTAAGGTACCAAGACCAATTGCATTGGCAAAGCCTGAAGTTCATCCCTCTTTTAAGTTTTCTATCAAGAGGAGATGTTCAAGGAAGCTGAAGGAGCTACTCCCCCAAAATATATGGAGTAGATCCAAGTAGCACAAGTGCTGGAAAGAGGTCCATGTTAAGATGTGCCAATCCAGGACCAACTTCAAGAAAGGATGTGCTGCCTAACTCAGGAACGTGATCAGCAGACAAACTTCAGCTCTTAACTTCTTCAGAGTTTGTCCTAGCTGCAAAGACTGACCCTGCCTAAAGTCACACATTCTAAGGCAATCTTGAATCCAGTGACTAAGCAAGGCAAGAATAGAAAGATTTGGCCATTTTGGTCCCATCTGGTAAAATTAATGGACAACACTCTCTCTAGAATATCTCCCAAAGTTGGCCTAGGCTTTGGCCAATTGCATCACAACCTGACTCCTTCCTGTTCTAAATTCTGCCTCTTCCCTCTTCTAATAAATATCTGGCACATCAATCTCCATCTCAGAACCAGCTTTTAGCTAACCCATCTGGACATTCCTTTTTATTACACTAGTAATAGAATAGAAATCTGAAGATCCCACTTTCTACGGGGATAAACATCAGAAATAAGATGGTAGATCTTCCATCTTATTTCTGATATTATAATTGGCTTCTAGATGGAACCATAGCTACGATTTGAATAAATCATCAACTTTCCTGTAAAATCTTGCCTTAATGAAGAGTTCTTTGTAAAGTGTCTCTGGCTATTACTCATTTGTTCTAACTAAATGATGTGGTGACAATCATGAATAACTAATAATAAAACGTAATTATAATTAGATTTCCAATTCTCTTTGTGCCTCTATAAAGATCTTTTATATTTCCCTCTCCCACCTTAATTCTCATACTAGAGCCGCTATTTCTCTGTCTTTGGCATATGCTTAACGATTATAGCTTCAGCATTTTTGAACTGAATAATGAAGCTTCATCAGACAACCGCTACTGGTAACATATGTTTCATCTCTATCAACAATGCTGCTCACTGATTATATGTTCCAATTTTATATAATGTTGTAAATTAAATCAACTGCAAAGAATATGCTTTAAAATGGAATATCCCATTTTAAAAGGAGAGTTGTTATTTATATCTAGGCTGTTGGTTAACTGGACAATTAATGTATCTCTATTATTTTAACATCTATGTCATGGTTTTTGTTTGCCTTTAAGTTTCTGTTTCCTTAATCAATTCAACATTTATAATAGCTTCTATAAATACATATATTCATAGATAAGAAGAGTTAATAATTAAGTTGTTTGTCTCCTTATATCATAAAGCAATTGAGTGATAAGTCCCCTCATTCCTAGTACTGTGCCTTTTCCACTACATAAACTTTCTCTCTAACATGTGTCATCTTTCATGAATTAATAGCTTGATTTTTAATTTTTATTGTATATATTGGCTCATCATATATACAGATATACATCATCTCTCTCTCTATATATATATATATATATCAAATACATATATACACATACACCCAAATGTGTGTTCCTTTCTCTTTGAAACAGAGTAAACATGTTTACCCAAACCAAATACAAAACAATATGTAACAAAAGCTTGGCAGGGCGCGGTGGCTCCCGCCTGTAATCCCAGCACCTTGGGAAGCGAGGCGGGCGGATCACGAGATCAGGACATCGAGACCATCCTGGCTAACATAGTGAAACCCTGTCTCCACTAAAAATACAAAAAATTAGCCAGGCTTGGTGGCAGGTGCCTGTAGTCTCAGCTACTGGGGAGGCTGAGGCAGGAGAATGATGTGGGAGGCGGAGCTTGCAGAGAGCCGAGATGGCGCCACTGCACTCCAGCCTGAGTGACAGAGTGAGACTGTCTCAAACAAACAACCAAAAAAAAAAAAAGCTTATTTATCATTAGTAAGGCAACAATATGGCCAACTGACTAAACATCTAGGTTGTCTATAAAATATAATATCAATATCAAGCTTTTAGGGAAAATAAAATTGTGAGTGTGTGGCCAATCATGAGTTATAATATCTGTCAAAGTAAAATACACAGTGGAGGGCTGTGGTTACAAACATATCTAAAATGTATGTACAGCTATTCACAAATTCATATGCACACAGCCCCCTTCCTACATACACACAGCATGTACATGTTCTCCAAAAAGCTTTCTCTCTGGTTTCTCTGCTATCTCCTCTACTATCTTACAAAAATGAGTCATACACAGAGCAGCTAAAGTCTTCGGAAAGGAATATAAATCAGGTAGATTATGACACTCTCTGGCTGAAAGCCCTTAGATGATTGACTCTCGCACTTAGAGTAAAATCCAAACCCCTTTGCCAGTGTATTAGTTTGCTTGGCTTGCTATAGCAAAGTACCACAGACTTGGAAGCTTAAACAACAAAAATTTATTTTCTCACAGTTCAGGAAACTAGAAGTCTGAGATCAAGTGTCAACAGGACTGGTTTCTTCTGAGGTCTCTCTTCTTGGCCTGCAGATGGTCACCTTCATGCTCACGTGGTGTTCTTGTGTGTGTGTGTGTGTGTGTGTCTCTCCTTATTTCCTCTTCTCATAAGGACACTGGTCGTATTGGATTAGGATCTGGTCTAATTACCTGATTTTAACTTAATTACCTCTTTATAAACCCTATCTCTAAATACAGTCATATTTGGAGGTGCTGGGGGTTAGGACATCCACATGTGAATTTGGAGGAATGCAGGTCAACCTAAACATCCAGGATGCTAAGGTCTATGTGACCTAGCTTCGGTCTTACTTAACTGTTATTTTCCTGGACCATTTTCCCCACTAGCCACTCTGATCCATGCACAGGCAGCCTAAATATCTTTTCAGTTTCTCAAATAATCAAATCAATTTCTACCTTACCGTCATTTCCTCTGCCATAAAAGCTCTTCATACTGATTTTAACTTAGCAAGACTTGCTCTTTCTTGGCATTAACATTTCAATTTAAATGTTACCTCTTAAGCTACAGCTTTTATAATAACAACTGAAGTATAAATCACTATCTCTTAAACACTAATTTTCCCTGTGACACTTATTAGTATCTGAAATTTTCCTTTTTAGTTATGTGTTCAATTTATTCTTTCCAATTGAATGTAAATTGAGGGAGAGAGAGCAAGAGGGAGGGAGGGAGGAAGGAAGGGAGGGAGGGAAGGAGAGAAAGAGAGAGAGGCAACTTTTCTTATGTTCATGACTGAATTCTTAGTAAACAGAGAAATCTCTGGCACATAGGAGGTAGGTAGCAAGTACCTACTCATTTTATGACTTAATAAATGAATATGTAAATAAATCTATTTAATTAAAATAGTTCACTTCAGTTAACACATATATTGAAAATTGTGTTTAATTTTTTTATTGAGAAATCATTTAAGAGAAAAAAGACATAACAACATTGAATAGTTAAAATTTTTATATTTAAAATTATTCACAAATCAGAATTACAGTATCTTGATGAATTAAGTTGGTCAGACATTATTTTCTCTATTTAAAAGCAAAGCTGAGATGTATAGATTTACAGTTAAGTGCCCATGACCATAAATTAAGTTGGTAGAATAATAAGAACTTAAAATGTCCATGCTCTGCTTCAAAATTCAATGCTTGTTGCACTGTCAGATAGCCTCCCTTATATATATGAAGAGATACTTTCTCAACAACATTGCTGCATCTTGACAATGGATTTTAAATAAAATGATTTTGCTTTGTATTGCTTATAGACTTGGAAGAAAGGGGTAGTTTTTACATGATTGAGGTTGGTATGAAATTATTGGCAGAAGGGTGGTAACATTTCTTAATATTCATTTAATAAACCTGTATAACTTATTTTCTATATTAGACTCCATGATTACATTTATAATGTACACAGCTTTAACCTACAAGTAGCTGAGATTGGAAGCCAAGCCAATGTCATATAATAAGCCAAGTCATAAGTTTGTCTTTAATTGAAGGACAATTGAAGGAGGATACCAGAGGAAATTGAAGTGCACTAATATGAGATACTAAAAAGTCATTCTTTCCCAATGAAGCCAATGTCAGACAGAGTTTCTGACAACTCTTTTGATTCTTAGATATCTTCAATGTGTGTTCTTTGATTCCAGGATAGATAGGTGTTGGCCTGTAGGACCTGAGATGCTTGCTAGGATATTACTCTTGAATATTTACAAATTTGGTGTACTCTTCGGTTAATAAGAAGATGTAAATATTCCCAGAATGTTAAAAGTTATCTTTTATGGAGACATTGAGATACATTCTTGTCATTTTGTTTTTATGTGTCCCTAAAAAAAAAAAAATCCCCATTCTATGGAACTAAATCGATTTGGATATCTTTAGTCTTTCTCCATGTCTAGTAGCTTCTCCTTGAGTAGGAACATGAGCAAACTACTTTTTGGTTTTGTATCTTAAGATATATGTACTTAAACTTTAATTCCAAAATCTATGTCTAGGTTATCCAGCATTTATTAAAATTCTGAAAGACAAGCCTACTAAAGCCACCATTTTCACATCATTTTGTTAAATCAAAAAGCTGGTGTATTAGTCCAAGTTCACACTGCTATAAAGAGATACCCCAGACTGGGTAATTTATAATGGAAAGAAGATTAATCGACTCACAGTTCCATATGGCTGGGGAGGCCTCAGGAAATTTAAAATCATGGTGGAAGTTGAAGGGGAAGCAAGCACATCTTACATGGTGGCAGGCAAGAGAGATCGTGTAAAGGAGAAACTGTCAAGCAAATATAAAATCATCAGATCTCGTGAGAACTCACTATCATGAGAATTCACTATCATGAGAACAGCATGGGGGCAACCACTGCCATGATCCAATCACTGCCATGATCCAATCACCACCATGATCCAATCACCTCCCACCAGATCCCCTCTCAACATGTGAGGATTATGGAGATTACAATTCAAGATGAGATTTAGATAGGGACACATAGACAAACCGTATTAGTTGTTTTAGAAATAAATAAATTTGGTTGAATATGCATTTTTAGTTAAAAACATATACAAACCCAAACTTTAAAATTTGTGTTAATACTCATATCTAAACACAAACTTACATATCATTGCTTAGCTTTTGCATTCCATATTTACTTAGTCTAATGATTCATAAAGTATTTCTTCAGATATTGATTTATTATATAGATATTTAAATTTCAAAATAAACAAACTTAGATCTTTGCTTGAATCAGCATCCTCTATAGAATTACAATCTAATTATTAAAATATATTCAACAATTTTATTTTACTCCTGCAATTCTATTCATTAAAATTTCTCCTGTGATTTTACCACATTATCAAGTATAAAGTGCATTTCTACCCTAAGATTTGTTTGTGTATATTGATCTCCAATCATTGCCGCTATGTATATTGTTTCCTTAAGATTTTTCTACAATAGTTGACAATGTTTACCAACAACACAAAACTCTCAGCATAACAGAAAAGCTGTCTCCATCTAGGATTAGATGCAGCTATGGCAGAAAGACTATAAACTGTGCAAGCAATTGGATGACGTACAAACTAGGAAATCCAAATAACAAATTATTAAAATCTATCAGGAGGTAACCACCTCTAAAGTGTGCATATAAATATAACTATTCTGATTAAAATAAGTGACTGAAAATATTGCCCAGTAAACCAGATGTGTCTTTTTAGAATAAAGAAGAATGAGAAATGCAAATCAATTTTCAATGTTAACTCTATTTTTCACTGTAAATAGTACACAGGAAATGTATAGGTATCCCTGACTAAAGTCTATAGTGGAAAGTATAGGTACATACAGCAAGATAGCTGGCATGTCACATGGACAAGGATTAGTCACATTACCTCAGTAGATTTCCTGTGGACCATGGTTTGTGCTTCATCTTTATAATCACATAAATTCAATAAAAGGAATGTTAAGAGTATATGAATACAATAACAATAATAATAACAATAATAATAATAATAATGTGATAACTATTAAGTCTACTGGGGACCATTTCGTGATAAACATGCTCACTCAAAAAAATGGTGCATGTGGGCCAGGAGCGGTGGCTCATGCCTGTAATCCCAGCACTTTGGGAGGCTGAGGCAGGCAGATCACGAGGTCAGGAGATCAAGACAATCCTGGCTAACACAGTGAAATCCCGTCTCTACTAAAAATACAAAAAAATTAGCCAGGCGTGGTGGTGGGTGCCTGTAGTCCCAGCTACTCAGGAGGCTGAGGCAGGAGAATGGCATGAATCCAGGAGCCAGAACTTGCCGTGAGCGCCACTGCACTCCAGCCTGGGCGACAGAGCCAGACTCCATCTCAAAAAAAAAAAAGAAAACAAAAAAATTGGTGCATGTGGAAACACAAGTGTTGGTGAGGATATGGGGAAATTAGAACCCTACACGCTGTTGGTGGGAACATAATATTGTGTAGCCTCTAATGGGAAACAGTATGGAAGTTGTTCTAAAGCTGAAAAATGGAACCTGTCATATGATCTAGCAATCCCACTTCTGGATATATACCCGAAATAATTTACATCAGGATCTTGAAGAGATATTAGTACTCCTATGTTCATTGCAACACCGTTCACAATAGCCAATATGTGGTTACAATTTAAATGTCCATGGACAGATACATTGATTAAAAACATATGGTGTCTACATACAATGGAATATTATTCCACTTTAAAAAAGAAGAAATCCTGCAACAAGTGAAACAGGAATGAACCCTGAGGATATTATGCAATGTTTGTTCAAGTCATCCACTCTATAGTATTTGTAATAGCAGCCTGAATTGGCTGAAACATAGGCTGATAAAACTACTCAGCTGAAAACATGTATTATCTTTCTATGGAAAAAGCTTCAAGAATAGAGGGCAGATTCACAGGCCACAGATTCTCCTTGGACTTTACAACCTAATGTTACCTGTCCAGCTGAATTTCAGAATTGTTGAGGACTTATGACTTTTTTTAATCCTCCTCATCTTTCTCCTTGTGAATGGAAATGTCTATAACGTGTCCTATGCCTGTACTATCAGTGTACTTTGGGAGCAGATAATTTATTATCTAACTCCACAGGTTCTCAGATAAAGAGGAATTTTGCGTCGGAATTCATCATGCAGAGAGTTACATCCGTATTTGACTTAGATAATTTTTACTGATGAGATTTAGAACTTTTGAAATGCAGAGATGAGATTTGGAATCTTGAGTTGATGCTTTAATGGGTTGATATTTTTGGAGATGTTGGGATGAAGTGAATGTATTTTCCATGTGAGATTGATGTGAATCTTTGAGCATGAGTGTATTGTGGTAGGCAGAAAAATACACTCCCTCCCTCAAGATGCCTATTTCCCAACCCCAAGAATCAGTGAATTTGTTATCTTATAAGGCAAAATAGATTTGCATATATAGTTAAGACTCTTTAATATGAGGAGATCATTTTGGATTATTTGGGTGCATCCAACGTAATTAAAAGCATCCTGATAACTGGGAGTTGGAGTTTCCTCACCAGAAGAGGTGACGATGCAAGTCCCGGTCAGACAGAAGAAGGCTTTGAAGCTGTTGTGCCGCTAGATTTAAAGATGGAGGATGGAGTCCCAACCAAGGAATCCGGGCAGTTTCTAGGGGCTGGAAAAGTCAAGTTAACTTCTTCCCCTAGAGTCTCTATAGGGAATGTAGTCCTTCCAAAAAATCTTGATATTAGTCAGTAAGACCATTTCAGACTTCTGACCTCTGGACCCTTAAAATAACGTTTTCTTTTGTTCGTTTCAAGGGAAATGTTTTCCAGAGTGCACTGAGAGAAAACTTGTTCTGTAAAAATTAGAAATCCTCAAAGAAAGGTGGGTTTTAAACATTATTTTCTCATTTATTGATTTTTGGATTAAATAAATTGGAAAAATGCCTAAGTAGGCTAATTAACTACAAGTCTTGTCCTTAAATTTAACCACCACTCTTTTACGAGTCTCAGTGAGGGTTTTGATATGTTGCTTAAACTTATTTTATTAGACTACTCTTTTTTTCTTACTAATATTCTTGCAACTAATAATATAACAAGTACACATTTTACAATTCTTAAAATTTAGCTGTGGTGGAGTATCTTTCTAGAACATTTCACTACTGAGAACTAGTATCAGATAAAACAGATGCTGACAATTTTTCTTACCAATTTTCCACCAATCATTCTTTTAATAATGGATAATGCAATACATAGCTAATAGTACCTAGTGTCAAAAACTTTACAAATTATTTGCATTTTTTTATTCCACAGACCACTTGAAGTTATTATTCAATCAGAAATAAAAAGAGGTTTTTATTGCTTATTATAGCTTTCCAATATATAATCTGTTTCTGTAGTACTATTTATCCTCTATTGTTTAAAGTAAATTAATCACCGTATTATTATTCTAAATTAGATGAATTCTTATTTTTATAACCTATCACAAAAACTTATATTCTTTTTCAAGCTTCAGATTGAAATAAAATTTGATTTATGCCTCCACATGCTCAATTAATAAAACTCCATTAGAGTTAAATAAATTAATTGTATGTTTTTAATCTTATACATATTTACACAGAGAAGCAATTTAGAACAAAAACTATTTTGCAAAAAAAAAGTTTATTTTAATTTAACTGATATAATCAAGTTCTTTTAATTCATCTAATTGTGCTATGTTGGTTTTCAAAATCAACTACATACCAAGTAAAGTGAAGTATTCATACAGTTTTAAACCTTACTCTAGAAGGCAAATCATTTTTCATTCATTTTGTTTTCTTCTGTTTGAAAAGAAAAAGAAAATAAAACCTTCTGAAAGAAAAGGGTGCCATTAGTTTTTGAGTCTTCCTTACTATAAATATTATCACCGAAACACATTAAAATGCAAAAATGGTATTTATTTTTTGACGTGCTGGTTAATTTTGTTTCATCTTTAAAGGTATCAGAAAGGTAAATTGCCTCAATAGTCAGCATACATATACAAGTTATTGTTCTATTAAAATAAAATTAAGTCTTTCATTTTTAAATGCCTCTTCCATGTATTATAGTTAATTTATTTATTCATTCAAACATGTTCCCAGTGCTACCTACATGTAAGGTATTTTACTTGGTTTTAAAGAAAGGAATTAAGTTAAAAACTATAATTTGTAAAGCAGATTTTTTTTTCTATCCCAATTGATGTTTCAATAATCTGGCTTTCCATGAACAGTCAAAAGTTATCTCCAAATTTGTTGTCCTTGGTTCTCAGTGTCACCATTCATAATTTCCTATTTTCTCCCCATCTATCATTGAGTGTAACATTTCAAGCTTGTATTGACATTTTAATTTTTACATATATACTTTGTCTAAGTAGCTATTTAATTATTTTATCATAAATCTTAGCTATTGTGAGTTTGTCTCTTGAATGATCTTATCTAAATAATACATAGTTGGTACACATAGAGTATTCATTAAATTGCCAAGTGCAATGATCATTATTCATTTCTACTTTAGATTTACTTCCCTCTGACATTTTGTCAAGTAGTCATGTTTCCAAAGCTGGGGCATGAGAACCTCCAGAGGTCATGTGTTGAGCCATAGCATCAACATGGTCCAATCTTACTTGTCCATCAGAGTTTGAAGAAAATCTCAACATATTAGTAAAATCTTTGCAATATTTAAACAAATCTGTGCATAATTTTGGATAGAAAGATTCTCATTACTTTTAAAGATAAATGATGAACTCAATATTTTACTTGTGATTGTCTTCAGATTTCATCAACAATCATTCTGTCTTCCTCCCAAAATAATCCTATATAATTAAGGACACTATACATTGTAAAACTTTCTCCTCTCTTACTCTTAGTGTATAACTTAGTACTGGTTCTGTTGCCTTTCACATTTTTTTTGGTCAATTTTTGTTCTCAGCTGTATTTTCCTTCCCTATCTTTTATGTCCTGTTTCTCTACTTCTCATCCTCAATACCTTAGGGATAACCTGGTTGAGTATTGTTAGAATTGAGTGGACTCTATTCCAATGAGGTGTAAGTTCCACATTGAAAAAAATCTGCAAGGATTATAAACTGATTGGGTCATTTTCTTGTTGATGTTGACAAGATATAACCGAATATGAAGATTGTTGACAATAACAGAAAAATGTATCATTAAGCATTTGATATTTGTGATGTTTGTAGAATTAGTCAGTGTAGCTAGTGATAGCTCCCACAACAGACAGCTCCAAAATTTTAAGGACTTAACAAAACAAGCATTTATTCTTCACCCACACACAATCTAAAGCAGATCAATCATCTGTCTATAATCTTGTAGCTCCTATCTCTGGGAAATGAGAGTTCTAAAGTCATTAATATCTGAGAAAGAGAGAAAGGAGAAATTTTGGCCTAGAATAAACATGTATCATTACAACTAGATAGATGAGTAATACAGACTCAAGCTTAGCGAAAGGAAGCTAGGAAACATAAAGGCACACAAGTGGATGTTGGGTAAACACTCGCTATTTGCCTCAGGCTTCATTTGTAGAGCAAGATCCAAATCGATGTAATACCAATGATCATATTTATTATGAGACAGTCTGAGAATGCTTTCAAATCTATTGGGATATAATAGCTCAATTTATACAATTTATCAAATATGTTTAATATATGTTATAGTTTTAAGTACACTAAAATGACAGAAGTTAATTCAACCTCAAATTCTCTTATTTTTAGTATTTTATTATCATGGAACTCAGGCTGTTGGCTGCAGGCTTTGCTTTCATTTGTTCCCTGTTATACCTCTCCTAAGCACTGGGCAAACGTGGTTCTCCTGTGCAATGCAGAGTGAGGTTAGGGCTGAAGTGGGTGTTGCCAGTTAGTGCTTTGAATTGTTTGTGCTGCAAATGCAAAATGACTAACAGCACATTTCAGATATGTAAGAAGCGTATTTATGAACAATATCTTACTTTAATAATTTCTATAGCATATTGACAAAATCCCAAAGACTACATAGTAACTGCCCCTCTCTTTTGTTTTCTTCCCTCAAATTTACCATAACTTAGGGCTGCTGTCTGCTTAGGGAAGGAAGGTTTGGTTTTTTTTTTTTCCCCCCACAATATTTTGAAAAGAAAAACTAAGCAACTTTCTTTATTACCTATTTGTTTAATTCCTTTTCTGTCTCTCTCTAAGGTATGTATCAACAGTGCTTATGAAACCTCTCTTTTAAGATAAAAAATGAGTCTCTATGTTATTCTTCGAATTACAGGGACATTGCTCTTATAACACAGCATACCATGCAGTGGGTCATCTTGGATCAGAATCTTTGTGGGGAAAGGTAATTTGCTGCAAGGAAATAATACAAATTTTTTTCTAGTTGATATCAATTCAACTTTTCACAATATAAGATAAAATGTGATGTGAAGTTTCAAGAGTGCTATTTCTCACTTTAGAATCAGACATAAAAATAAGATCAGGAAATACGATTTCAACTTTCATGCTTCTAGCAAAATGACTGAGAATGAAAAAAAAAGTGTAATGAACATAGGTATCAATCTTTTTTCAAAAATGTGAAGGGCAATATGTTTGAATCTTTCCAAAGGCAGCGTTTATGGTATTGAAAAGACTTAGAGTTCCACAAAATACTTCTCATTCACTAATTATGCTCCTTTTATATACATAAGCCCCAATTATGCAGACAAAAATAACGTTTCATAGTTAATTTGTACACAACCTACTGATTAATATCAAAAGTGTTCTTTTTTGCTTTATGAAAAAATACTGGATTTGATTACATATAACTTAAGGAATATGTACTCAATAAAGGCAATTGTAGAGACATGACATTTTGAAAAAAAAAAAAACACTTGCAACATTTAAGACAGATAAGGGAATAATTGTTAGAAAATTAAAAAAAAAAACAACCTTTAAAGTAGGAAAAAGATAGAAAACCCAGGATAAATATGGTTATCACATAGGAACAAACAATTCACTGAGAGGAAATCTGAAGTACAAGTAACCACAGTCATGCACTGCTTAACAAAAGGAATAAGTTCTGAAAATATGTCTTCAGGAGATTTTATTGTACAAACATCGTGAAATGTACTTACACAAACCTAAATGGTACATACCGCCTACTATACCCCTAGGCTATGTGATATAGCCTATTGCTCCTGGGCCGCAAACCTGTACAGCTTGTTACTATACTGAATACTGTAGGTAATTGTAACACAAAGGTAAGCACCTGTGTATCTAAATACATGTAAAGACTTAACAAATATACAGCAAAAATATAACATAAAAGATAAAAAAGGGTACTTCTGTGTAGAGCACTGTCCATGAATGCAGCTTGCAGGACAGGAAACTGCTCTGGGTGAGTCATTGAGTGTGTGATGAGTGAATGTGAAGGCCTAGGACATTTCTGTATCTCATTGTAGACTTTATAAACACTGTACACTTAGGCTACACTAAATTTACAAAAATTACTTTTCTTTCTGCGATAATAAATTTACCTTTGTCATGCTCGTCCGTGTGAAGAGACCACCAAACAGGCTTTGTGTGAGCAACATGGCTGTTTCACCTGGGTGCAGGCGAGCTGAGTCTGAAAAGAGAGTCAGTGAAGGGAGATAAGGGTGGGGCCGTTTTATAGGATTTGGGTAGGTAAAGGAAAATTACAGTCAAAGGGGGGTTGTTCTCTGGCGGGCAGGAGTGAGGATCACAAGGTGCTCAGTGGGGGAGTTTTTGAGGCAGGATGAGCCAGGAAAAGGAATTTCACAAGATAATATCATCACTTAAGGCAAGGACCGGCCATTTTCACTTCTTTTGTGGTGGAATGTCATCCGTTAAGGCGAGGCAGGACATTTGCACTTCTTTTGTGATTCTTTGGTTACTTCAGGCCGTCTGGGAATATACGTGCAAGTCACAGGGGATGCGATGGCTTGGCTTGGGCTCAGAGGCCTGACAACCTTATCTTATTGTAACTTTTTACTTTATTAACTTTTTAATTTTTAACTTTTGAATCTTTTTAATGACACTTAGCTTAAAACATAAACAGGTTTACAGTTGTACAAAAATAAGTTATTTTATTTCCCTATTCTATAAGCTTTTTTGATTTTTAATATGTTGTTTTTACTTAAAAAATTTTTTCAGTGTGAATATTAAAGCACAAACACACACATTAGTGTAGGCCCGCACAGGGTCAGGTTCATCAACATCACTGTCTTCTACCTCCACATATTTTCTCACTGGAAGGTGTTCAGGAGCAATGACACTCATGAAGCTGGCTTCTCCTATGATAACAAAGCCTTCTTGTGGAACACTTCCTGAAGGACCTGCCTGAGGCTTTTCTGCGGATGTCATCTTTTTTCAGAAATATGTCCATAATGGCTTTCTTTTTTTGTTTTGCTTTTTTCAATCACAGGTTTGCTTGTAAGCTGATAATGCACCACGAACACTTCTCTCTATTAATGAAAACCTGCTGGTGTTGGGGCCCAGGTTTTCACACTTTTTAATGAGCTTGCTGAGGTCCATAATATCCTCTGCTAAATCTTTCAGTGTGAATTTTCCTGGGGGTTCTTCTCCTGCAGTGTCCCTTTCTCTTGTCTCTTCTTCAGCTCTGCATTCCTAATCTAGGTTCATTATCTCCTCATTAGTCAATTCCTCAGGAATCACCTCTAGCAGCCCCTCAATGTCATCCTTTTCCATACCTAAGTTAAAGTTGTTTGTCACTTCGACGATAGCCTTGCTGAATAATGTGTTGCACTACGATGTTACTGTGGCTACCATGTCACCAGGGTATAGGAATTTTTCAGCTCCATGATAAACTTGTGGGACCACCGTTGTTTATGCAGCCAATCATCCCGAACATCGTCATGTGATACATAACTGTATATATAGAGAGGCTCCAATTCACTAGAAGTAAAATATGTTTAGTTAAAACAACGAAAAAATATAATTTATGACAGTTGGCATGCTACAAATTGGATAATAATACGTTTTTGTTAGTGGTTAGAAAATAGAAACGAATTCCTGGTGAAATGCACCAGTCCTGCTAGTCTGGAAAGAAACCAGATACTATTTATTAACATTATGCACAGCCTGGAATCCCATAACTACGTTCTATGCCAGTAAAATCACACAGGTGCTTTACAGGTAATGTATAATTTGCAGTAATGAGAAGATAGAGATAAGTTAGAAGACTGTAACTTAAGAATAGATAAGCAAGATATGGTAGATAGTAGAATACTGTGCCATGATATGGTAGAATACTATGTTATGTGGTTAGAAACATTAAACATAGGTAATTAAAACAACATAATTATGTAACTCTAAAGCATAGTATTGTGTACAAAATATGATGAGGATGTAGAATGACTTGATCTCCTATATGCTGATAAGTAAAATAATCCAGTCACTCTGGAAAAGAGTTTGTCAGTTTCTTACAAAATAAAAGGAAATTTTACTATAAGACAGTTGTGCGCCTACATATTTATTCTACAGAAATTAACACATATATTTACATCAACATCAGTATACAAATGTTTACAGCAGTTTCAGTTCTAATAGCAAAGGAAGAAGCAATCTAAGTTACCTTCAAAAGATGAACAGACAAACTGTGATGTATGCATATAAGGGAATATGACTCAGCAATATAAAGGAATAAAATATTGATTTGCATATTTTTGTGGATCTCCAGAGTATTATATTGGAGTATAGAAAAAGAAGCCAAACTGAAAGGTTAGATATTGTATGGTTTCTTTTATATAACTTTCTCCATGTGACAAAATTATAGTAATAGAGAACAGATTAGTGTTTGACAGAGACTAAAGTTTGGGAAGGATGTGACGATACAGAAGAAGCAAAAAGGAGTTTATTCGTGATGATGAAAAAGCTTTGTAATCTGACTCTGTTAGTGGTTACAAAAATCTGCACGTGTGATACAACTTTCTCTAACAGTACAGTACAGAAATAAACAGTGAAAGTAAACCTGGGAAATCTGAATAAGGTGTGTAGTATAGTTAATATTATGAAAGATGTCAAATACCTTATTTTGATGACATAATTTCTTTTATAAGACAATACCATTGGTGTAAACTAGAAATAGGGTACAAATAAATTGTCTGTACTATTCTGGCTAATTCTTTTGAGTCTAAAATGATTTTAAAATAAAATTTTTGAATTTAAAAGCAAAAAATAAAATTGGAAGTTGGTAGTACTAAATGAAACTTGCAAATCGATTCAGGAAAACTGACATATATATCAATTCTTTCTAAACACGAACATAGTGTCCTAGTATTTCTCATCATTTACTGAAGTAATTTTGTCTTTTCAGTCAAGTTTTAAAAAATTATAGATATATGTATATATATATAATGTTTGTGTAGAGAGAGAAAAATAGAAAATATTTCTAATTTTATATATACATGTATGCATATATGTATATATTCTATTCAATCTTTTTCATTCTAACTCTACTATTTTATAATTTTATATTTGGGTTATTAATTGAATAATTTATTTTACCTTAAAATATAAAATTTATTATAATGATTATCAGAGTTTTTTGTTTCTTCTAATATTTGAAGTTAGCCACATAACTTAATGTATCGGTTTTATTAGTTTTGTGTTAATTCTATTAGTTTCTTCTTATGGAAATCATAATTATTTCACAAATGTATCAACAATTTTAATCCATACTATTTTCTCTCTTAACTCATTACTGGTACTTTCAAAAAATGTAAAATGCAAGATAATAATGAAATAATACTAAAATACTTCAAAAATGTCAAATGCAAGATAATAATGAAATTATACTAAAATACTTCAAAAATGTCAAATGCAAGATAATAATGAAATTATACTAAAATACTTTATGTCAAATTCCTCATTTCAACATTAATTTTTAGGAAATTTATTTGAGTATATGTAGAAGTCCCTTACTAAAATTTTCCTTCAAGTTTAAATTCAAGATTACTTTTACTGAATGTCACTGATCTGATCAACAATGGTTATTGGAAATGAACCATGAATCAAAGATGTTACTTTAATGTAAGTATTATTTTAATTGTGATAGAACCACAAGACATGGCACTAAGTTTGTAAAATAATTGTCTCATACACAGATCATCTTTAGTATGAGGAAAATCAACCTGGCCATTGTACAGAAAATTCTAAAAAATATTGTAGTGAGTAAAGATCAGTACATCAGAACAGTAACATACAACATATACATGTAAAGGATGGGTGTGGTGGCTTACGCCTGTAATCCCAACACTTTGGGAGACCAAGGTGGGTGGATCACTTGAAGTCAGTAGTTCGAGACCAGTCTTGCCAACATGGTGAAACCCCATCTCTACTAAAAATACAAAAATTAACCAGGTGTGATGGTGCGCACCTGTAGGCCCAGCTACTCGGGAGGCTGAGGCAGGAGAATGGCTTGAACCCAGGAAGCGGAGGCTGCAGTGAGCTGAGATTGCACCACAACACTCCAGCCTGGGTGACAAAGTGAGACTCTGTCTCAAAATAAAAACAAAAACAAAACATATACATACATGTAAAAATACACAACTCTCCTTTTAAATTATTTTAGTCAAACAGGATTCTTGGAGATTCAGTCACCTCCATTGGATTATCAGCAAAATATTTTGTTGGTATCTATACACAGAACCATTTTACTTCTGTTGCAACGTGGACCCCATTACCCTTATTCATTCTTAGTCATGATCTCCATTATGAAAATTTCTACACTAAGTATTTTCTATGCATTGATAGCTATCCTCATACTAATTATTCACTAAACAATTAATTAAATAATCCAGAAAAATATTCATGAAATATCTACTCTAGATAAGTTATGGTACAGATTGGAAACTAAAGCAAAAGCAAAACAAAACAAACATATAGTGATAATATTAAGTTGAAGAACTCTGTTAAGTAGAGATATTAAAAATTAATAATTGCTGCAATAGACATTAACAGTATTGAAGAGAGATTTGTTACTTAGCTTAGGCAGTCAGAAACAAATGATGGTTAGAAATTGTGACCTGGAATGGGAACATATGTTTCCTTAAGTGGAAAGTAGACATCAGGGTGTTTGAAGTATAGTGAAAAAAAATGTACAATGGTTTATATGCATGAGCACATATCATAAATTAAGTTATACGGTTAGTCATTAGGGTATACAGAATTAAGAGGGCTGGGTTACTGTTACAGAATGAAATGTACAGATCAGGTTTTACTTATCCAGGGATTGGTATACACAAGGTCTGTAAGTCAAGAATTTGAACATAAAATATTGAGGAGAAAATTATATCAGCTGTTAGCATCAAAGTAAGAGTCTGGCAACAAATGGAGAAAGTGTAAAATACAGGGTTCAAATTTTGAGTGGTTGAGATTATGAAAATAATCCTTAATCTCTGAAAAAACTGATGGAAATGCTATCACAACACTGAGAAGAATAACTGAAAGAGACAGTGATTTACACCCTTTAGCGTATGTTTTTGGTCAATATTCAGAAATTAAAACGTTGAAAAATCTGAAGAAGTAGAATTCGAACTAGAAGGCAAAACCTGTAGTCAGAATCTGGAAACATTGGAAAAAGTATCAATCCAAAATGCAACATAATTGCTACAAAGAGTAATATAATGAAAAGAGAGATGTTTTAGTGGCAAGCATGTACATTAAAACTGAGTGTATTGAACTTGCTTGGATAAGATGATACGGGACTGGGGTAAAAAACATAAATAACTACTTCAAAATTGTTCATTTGTCAAAGATTTCAGAATCGTCTAGATTCTTGACAGATGTCCAATCTGTCAAGAATTTAGAATCTGGGAGCATTAATCTCTCTGTTGTGAAATCAGCCAAGGGACAAGAATTCAGAATGCATCATCAATATTCCATGGAACCAGAAAACAATGACTGTAATTTATACTTTTCCTCCTATTTTGTCTTATCAAGTAATCATGGGTTTTCTTGTAATTTCAGGTATTTTAAAGAATCACTGTAGTATTTCTATAATGCCATTATAGATATATGAAAAGTACTTAAGAATATGGACCAAAGTTGGAAGGCAAGGTGGAGAAAACAAAGATGATTTCTTTTCATTGTGGTGTTAATTACCTTTCATAATAAAACTCCTGCTATTGTGACTATTATTTTGTTTGCCCCGTTAAAATTTGCAGAAGAATAAAGTTATTCCACTAGCTTGAGAGCAGGGGCCTATTTATTATGGGAAACATCTAATTATACTCCAAACATAATGGGCCACAGGAAAAAGATGTATTTTGTAAAATCATATAATTTTGTAATAATAAATATACCTTGTTCAACAACAGTAATAAACTTTTTCTGTCTAAATTTTGCTCAATATTATGGTAGTAAAAGAAATGAGAAATCCACACAGAAACATGGAGTAGACTTAAAAGAAACACTCAGGAGGGTGGATATATGTGATGTCTTAAGCTAGGGATAAGCTTGAAAAGAAAACATAATGAATCAGGGGCATATTGCTATAAGAACAATTTCTTAATGAAGTAGCTGCTGCTATCAGGACAAGGAGATGCATTCCAAAACTGTTAAACATACACAGAATTCAAAATTACATTAAATTTAGCAACATATAAATTAAAACAGTTATATAATGTTGTCAGCTAGCTGTGACTCCAGATGGTCGACCAGTGAGACTGACCATAACTTTTTTTTTATTATTATTATTATACTTTAAGTTCTAGGGTACATGCGCAATGTGCATAATGTGCAGGTTTGTTACATACGTATACTTGTGCCATGTTGGTGTGCTGCACCCATCAACTCGTCAGCACCCATCAATTCGTCATTTACATCAGGTATAACTCCCAATGCAATCCCTCCCCACTCCCCCCTCCCCATGATAGGCCGTGGTGTGTGATGTTCCCCCTTCCCTAGTCCAAGTGATCTCATTGTTCAGTTCCCACCTATGAGTGAGAACATGCGGTGTTTGGTTCTCTCTTGTTGCGATAGTTTGCTAAGAATGATGGTTTCCAGCTGCATCCATGTCCCTACAAAGGACGCAAACTCATCCTTTTTTATGGCTGCATAGTATTCCGTGGTGTATATGTGCCACATTTTCTTAATCCAGTCTGTCACTGATGGACATTTGAGTTGATTCCAAGTCTTTGCTATTGTGAATAGTGCCACAATAAACATACGTGTGCATGTGTCTTTATAGCAGCGTGATTTATAATCCTTTGGGTATATACCCAGTAGTGGGATGGCTGGGTCATATGGTACATCTAGTTCTAGATCCTTGAGGAATCACCACACAGTTTTCCACAATGGTTGAACTAATTTACAGTCCCACCAACAGTTTAAAAGTGTTCCTATTTCTCCACATCCTCTCCAGCACCTGTTGTTTCCTGACTTTTTAATGATTGCCATTCTAACTGGTGTGAGATGGTATCTCATTGTGGTTTTGATTTGCATTTCTCTGATGGCCAGTGATGATGAGCATTTTTTCATGTGTCTGCTGACCATAACTTTTAAAGCGAATAGGCAGATGTAACCAGGTTTACTTGGAGTTCTTTACAATAAGCAAAACAAATACAACTCACTGAACAGTGGAATTAAAGAAAGGGGAAAGATCACAAATGTATAATTGCCTCATTTTTCAAAACGGAATAGGCTATGATAATTGGATACCAACTTCCTTTGAGTTAATGCAAAGGTCTTCTATTAAATATGAATTAGTAGAGTGATTTTGTTTTAGTGAAAGTATAGATAAGTTGAAAAAAGAAAGATTAACACAATGAGAGAAAACATATCATCCAATTTTTTTTTTAATTACAGGTGTATAATGGTAAAATCCAAGGTACTCAATCGTTTTACTTTAGTCATTAGGCTCAACGTTTACTATATATATATTTTCTCTGCTGGACATAGAGAGAGTAATTTAGCATTAAAGGATAAATTTAATGAGTGAATGAAATATATATGATAGACTGTCTAATTGAATGTACTACCAGCTGCCCATTTACTCTTCACTTGGCATATAAACATGGTTAAATAATAGTGTTATTTTTATTATGTTTATGCTTGTGAATGTACTATGAGATTTACCTGTTTATAAAACTTTATATGATGCAGTAATATGGGCTATCTAATAAATATTATACCTTGTATAATTAAATACTTTTAATTAAATACTTTTAACTAAATTTCAATATAATCTTTGAGTAAACTGGCATCTGTTAGTTCAACTATCATCTAGAAATTGTTTAATCAATGAAAAATATTGAAGATCATATCATATTTCTTTTGTTAATGTTATAATTTAGGAACCTAAAAATACTATAAAGCACTGAAGTAGTTATTTATTTTCTGTTGAGAAACTGAAGTCACAAAGCTATTATTACATAGCTACATAACCATATATTACTACATAATTAAGTGGATAGCGTTTTTTATTTACAATTATTTTCTTTCTACCATTAAGTTGTCACTTCAAGAAATTTAATAAAGAAACTCTTGTTGATGACATGCTCAAAAATTCATGTTCAGTATTGCTATTTATCACATTTATTATTAAACCAAAATATTTTTAAAAGCCAATTTTTCAATAAATAGTTAAATAATAATTCGTATTAAAAGTTAAGTACGATTGCATCTTTATTATAACATGCCATTTTCCAATACAGAAGTCAATCTAATCCACTAATTTTCTTTTGTCTGCAATTTCTACTATAATACCTGATTTTGTTTGCTGAAATTTTCTCTCACACATATGCACACCCTGTACACTGCCCATGATATAAAGCTATGAAGAATAAAATGTGAAATTATGCAGAAATTTTCCTCATTTTTCTCTCAATGAGTGAGCCATTGATTGGATTTTTAGGTTAATTCCATTCGGCTTCATTTTAGTGGGTCATTATTGCCAGTTCTGTCAATAGTTACAACATCATTACCCCACTGTTCTAGTCAATGCTTCTACAATCCTGGAAATGCTTATTACCATCCTGCTAGTACACGTATACAGATTTTTCAAACAGAAGATTGTCTCTGCTTCCCCCAATATCTCTCTAGTATTTTCTTTCATTAATTCCCTGGAGATATTAAATGTTGGGATCTCTGCTCATTTCTGGGATTTAAACATTTTAAATCTGATTCGACAGCAGAGTTTTATAAAATTGGAAAACTCAGGTTACTCTTTTATTAATCACTCAAGTTTTCTATTTAACAGTGTTCCAAGGTTTCATATATTACATGTCAGTAACCAGCACTATACAGCAGCAGGTTCACATTGAATCTCAAAAGAGTACATTGTTGTTTCAATAATAGAATTTGAAACTCCCTGATAACCTCAAATCTCATGTAATAATAAGGTCTTCCTTGAATATACTATTCAATTACTGACTCAGGCCCAGTGGAAATAGTGGGTTTAAGTTTTTGAAATTAGTGTGTGTACATCTCTCTGTGTGTATGTGTGTGTGTGTGTCTGTGAACACAAACACACATATCCAGCTAGCAATCAAGTAGTGGATATATATACGTCATATACACAACTGCCAATTGTGATAATATAATAATATGAAGAAATAGTTTAATTGATAGGATCCATGAAATGAGGAATTTAAAATATATTCTATTTAATGATTAATAAATATGTGTTGAATTAATGGTAAACTGCACTCATCTATAAAATTGCGACTGAATTGTATTACTTTAGATATGTGTCTCTTTATGATCAGATTACCAAAAAGTCTATAGAGTGATAAGGGGACTCTCTTTCACAGCTAAAATGACCAGGCAGGTTTTTCTGGCCCTAGGCATTACCTGTTATCTTCACTCCTCACGGAGACCTCAATTCTCCCATAAGATTTAAAAAAACAAAGCTAATTATGTCTTTGAAAGGATATTAGCAAAACTCTGTCAAGAGACCTGAGAGCTTAGAGGTCTGGGTTTCTCTCCTACTCATAGCCCTTTTACATGTGAGGATAGCTCCAAAGGTATTTCTAAAACTTAGTCCATTTGAAATGACTTACAGGAGGCCCTTTTTAACTTTAGACCTCCTGTTTGATAAAAAGGCACATAGACTGCTCACCCATATTATCAACTTAGCTCGGTTCAAAAGGTCTTTCAAGCATATAAAAACAAAATATCACCCCCTCCCACGAGGAAAAGAATTAATGTTCTCCACCCTCATCCATTCAACCAGGAGATTGATTTTACTAAAAACTTGGAACAAAAGGATCTCCCAAGAATCAATTACAACCAAAATAGAAATGCCTCTATCAGGTGTTGTTCAGTACTCCTTCTGCTGTTAAACTTCAGGGAATTAACAGTTGGGTACACCTATCCAAGATTAAACCTATTTCTTAAGAGTCACAGGCACAAAAGGAAGACACTACGACCTACATCCATGAACCTTTGGAAGACCTCTCTTACCTGTTGAAAAGAATCAACACAGCCAGAAACAGTAATGTGAGGCTTCGAATATGAATAGTAGCATTAATTGTTCTCTTCTTCCTAATTGTAATATTTCTTTTCTGTCGCTTTGGCCAACTGCCTCCTCTTGGGAAACATCTTTTGTTCTTACTGGGGATAGATACCACTCCAAAGCCTAACGGGACACCATGCTGCCACTGTTAATCCTGCTTGTTCTCCCAATTACCCTGATTTATTGTGAGTGGGAAAAACTCTATAGGAAACATTTCAAAAATTACAGTGGTAGGGAATCATCTTCGTAGTTGCTGGATTTGTCATCAACATCCCAGGATAGAAAGTTCTACCTTCTGGCCCATCCGAAAAATCTTATCATCTCCCCAGACCACCTGACCATAGCAATTCCAAAGCACCCGGACTCCTACTTGTTACGTGAAATTCTCCGTGACTTAACCAATTCCACCTGAACCCAGCCCCACCACAACTACCTGGACTTGGGAATTGGGATATCTATATCTCCACTGCACTAATGATTCTATCTTTTACACCCACCATTTTGTTAATGACACAAAAGTGAAAGTTTCCCTGTGATGCCTTAATCCAACTCTAGTTGCCAAGTTCCCAAGGGCACAGCATGGTAAATGGGATTCTACTTGTGAGAAGGAAAAGCATGTATTGTGCCTTATCCTGCACCAAAACATATAGTTGAAAAAAACAACTGCCTAATCTGGAAAGGTGGGAGTACCACTCACTTATGGAAAACAAAGATTATTCAACCAGTCATACTAAAACATGTGAAGAACATTCCTGTGGACCTAACTTGGCAGTGAAAAATAGACATCACACCCGAAGGATCTCTACTTGTATCCCACTCAGATCATTATTGTCTGTGGCCATGGAAGGAAAAAGTCACACCCTGTAAACACTCTTGACTTGCAAGGGAGCCACCTGCTCTTTAAGGAAGAGCCTTCTCTTATATACAAAACCTTGGAACAGAGGTACATGTACATTGGCCATCCTTTCCCCTCTAGGGGTCATGGTCTCTAACTTCATGAAACCTAGGAATACCAAAAATAAATGAGCAGTAGGATTAATTCTGGTGGGAATCAGGGTGTCAATAGGGCTAACAATACCCTGAGGTGGCTTTGACTACCATGATTCAACCCCAGAAATCTTGACTCAAACCCTAGAATCCTTAGTCACCAAACACAGTTTTCTACAGCTCCCTTAAGTTTATGGAGAAGTATCTAATCTCTGAGTGAGGAATGAGGTAGGAGGCAGGACTTAATTACAGACCAAATTAAAGACTAGCTATAAAAGAGAAGAGATACCAAAAACAGCTTTCCATAAGGCACACCCACCAGTGCCATGGCAGTTTACTATTGCTGTGGCAACTTCCAGAATTACTGCTCCTTTCCATGATAATGAACAGAAAGTTACCACTCCTTTTCTAGAAATTTCTGAATAACACATATCTTGATTTGCATGTAATTATAGGTGGGTATAAATATGACTGCAACACACTGAGCTGCTACTCCCAACACACTGTCTATGGAGTATTTCTGCTCTGTAGGAGCAGTCACAAAACTGTAACACTGTCACCATAATAAAGCTGTCTTCTTCTACTGCCAGCTCACTCTTGAATTCTTTCCTGGCAAAGGCAACAACCTTCCCAGGTTAAGAACTAATTTGGGGGCTTGCCCTCGGTGCATCAATACCCTTGATATTTATCAAGGGGAAACAAAAAGATGTGCCTGTAAAGCAACTTGTACATGAATACCCATAATAGTTGAACCTGTAACAGCCCAAACTGAAAACAGTCAAATGTCCAAGAGCAGATAATAAATAAACAAATCATGGTATGATGAATGGCATATATGTAAAATAAAAGCAAACAAAAGACTATATGTACTATATGATTCTATTTTTATGAGATTACAAAAAATGAAAAGAAATACATAATTACAGAAAACCATGCAGTGGCTGTGGTGGCATGGGTTCAGCGGGTGTGAGTGTGATTGACAGCCATGGGAGAAGCACATATGCAGACGACCGTGAATGAGGTGATGGTCATATGAGTGTACACATGTGTCATATCTTGTCAAACTGTATATTTCAAATAGGTGCTATATTAATCTATTCTCACACTGCTATAAAGATACTGAGACTGGGTAATTTACAAAGGAAAGGGGTTTAATTGACTCACAGTTCCACATGGCTGGAAGGACCTCAGGAAACTTACCATCGTGGTGGAAAGTGAAGGGAGAAGCAAGGCTTGTCTTACATGGTGGCAGGGGAGAGAGAGAGAGAGAGAGAGAGAGAGCAAAGCGGGAACTGTCAAACACTTTTAAAACCATCAGCTCCTGTGAGAACTGTCTCACTATCATGAGGACAGTATGGGGGAAACTGCCCTTATGATCCAATCACCTTCCACCAGGTCCCTCCCTGGATACTTGACGATTACAATTTGAGATGAAATTTGGGTAGGGACACAGCCAAATCATATCAGGTGCATGTTATTATGACTAAGTTAGATGGCAATATATATGATGTATACAAAAGTACTGGAAGAAGAAATAGGTAGAAATAGAGGAATAGATGAACAATTATATTTGGATATTTTAGTATTCCTTCCTCAATAATTGACAGAAAATTAGCCATAATATTAGTAAGAATTCACACACCAGTTAATCTCTACCAACACCATTGGCTGAATTGACATCTATACTGCAACAAGCAACTCTAATAATCTTTTTAACTACATACAGAATATCATGATGATAAACATTATGCTGGATCACGAAACACAGATTAGTAATTTTGAAAAGATTGAAATATTAGAGAGGATAGTCTGTGCCCAGAAAATAATTAAGCTAGCAAGTAATAATTATGATAATTTTCTAAATAATAATTATTTAGAAAAAGTCATAGTATGTAAAGAAAGTATGGGAAAATTATATAACACACTTAGTGAAAATGGAACAAAGGAAAACACACAAGTGAAATCTGGAAATATTTTGAACTGAGTGATAATGAATACAAAAAATACAATGAATCAAAATGTGTCCAAAGAAGCTAAAATAATATTTGAAGAAAAAATGACCTGCTTAAATTTTTAAGAGAAATTAATAATATATATTTCTATATTAGGAACCCAAAGAAAATATTGAATTACAAAAAATTAGTTGTAGAAAATTAATACCAAAGAGAAGATAAATCAATAAAATAGAAAATAAACAAGCCTAAGTGTATTTTTTTGAAAAAGTAATTAACAAAATCAAGTAAGACTAATTAGTAATGAAAGTTTACAAACACACAGTAGCAATATCAGAAAAGAAAGAGAAACAGTACAGACCCTATGGACATTAAAAAGATAATAAGGACATTTAATGGATAACTATTTGCCAACAGACTTGACAACCTAGAAGAAAATGATAAATTCTTTGAAAAGCACAACTTAACAAAAAAGACACTATAAAACTGATGCAGGGAAGCAAGCACCGAAACTGGCGCTTAGCCCAGTAGGGTTATTGGCTCTGCCCAGGAAGAAATTCAAGAGTGAAAAGGTGGTACAATAAACCAGTTTTATTGAGGAAGCGGTGTTACAGCTGTGTGACTGTTCCTACACACGCAGTGGGTTGAGAGATGCAGCTCGGGGGCAGCGTTGCAGCCATATTTATACTCACCTTTAATTACATGCAAATCAAGATGTGGGTTATTCAGAAATTTCTACAAAAGTGGTGATAACTTTTCGGTTATTGTCATGGAAGAGTGCAGTAACTTCTGGATGTTGCCGCAGCAATGACAAACTGTCATGGCGCGGGTGGGTGTGTCTTTTGGAGAGTTGTTTTTGGCGTCTCTTCCCTGTTTTAGCCAGTCTTTAATCTGGTCCACAGTTAACTCCCGCTTCCTACTTCCATATTATTATATAAGTGTAGTGTATATTGATATTATAACATCAGTGGATAATAAAATTTTTAAAATATGTCAAGTCTTTTTTCAAAATGGTTGCGTCATTTTCATTTCCATCAACAATGTGTGAGAGTTCCAGTTGCTTCACATATTGACAAACATTTGGCATTATCAGCCTTTTAAATTTTGGTCAGCCTAATAGGTATATGATGGCAACTCATGTGGATTTACTTTTTGTTTCTGTGATACCTACAGCTGAGAATTTTTGTGCTTATTTTGTACATTTGAATATCTTTTGTTAATTGTTCAAGAGTATTGCTTATCTAATTGGTTTGTTAAATTATCATCTGTGGGTAAGAGATATTTATACATTATTCACATTTATAGTACACCTTATAAATATGACATATTTCATTATAAGTATATAAATTCACAGTAATACAAATAAAATAATGTTGGCCAGGCGTGGTGACTCCCACTTGTAATGCCAGCACTTTGGGAGGCCAAGGTAGGTGGGTCACCTGAGGACAGGAGTTGAGACAAGCCTGACCAATATGATGAAATCCCATTTCTATTAAAAATACAAAAAAATTAGCCAGGCATGGTGGCTTGTACCTGTAGTCCCAATAACTTGGGAGGTTGAGACAGGAGAATTGCTTGAACCCAGGAGGCGGAGGTTGCAGTGACCCGAGTTCGCACCACTGCACTACAGCCTGGGAGACAGAGTGAGATTCTGTCTCAAATAATAATAATAATAATAATGTTATGAATTACTGTTATACACTATATCATTGTATTAGTCTGTTCTTATGCTACTGATAAAGACATACCCAAGACTGAGTAATTTATAAAGGAAAGAGGTTTAATGGACTCACAGTTCCACATGGCTGGGGAGGCCTCACAACCATGGTGGAAGGTGCATGAGTAACAGTCACATCTTACATGGCGGCAGGCAAGGGAGCATGTGCAGAGAAATTTCCCTTTATAAAACCATCAGATCTTGTGAGACTTATTCACTATCATGATAACAGCATAGGAAAGACCCATCCTCATGATTCAATTACATCCCAACAATCCCTCCCATGGCATGTGAGAATGATGAGAGCTACACTTCAAGATGAGATTTGGGTGGGAACACAGTTAAACTGTATTCATCATTAATATTTATAGTCCTTTATTATATCAGCTTGATTTTCTTCCATGTTCTTGTCTCAAAAGTTGTATAGATTCTCCCTAGTTTTGTGTATTCATTTGTGTAAATCACAACTTTTTTTTTTTTTTATTGTATTTTAAGTTCTGGGATACATGTGCAGAAGGTGTGGGTTTGTTACATAGGTATACACATGCCATGGTGGTTTGCTGCACCCATCAACCTGTCATCTACATTAGGTATTTCTCCTAATGCTATCTCTCCCCTATCCTTCCACCGTGACAAGCCCTGTTGTGTGATGTTCCCCTCCCTGTGTCCATGCATTCTAATTGTTCAGCTCCTACTTATGAGTGAGAACATGTGGTGTTTACTTTTCTGTTCCTGTGTTAGCTTCCTGAGAACTATAATTTCCAGCTTCATCCATGTCCCTGCAAAGGACATCCTTTTATATGGCTGCATAGTATTCCACAGTGTATATGTGCCACATTTTCTTTATCCAGTCTGTCATTGATGGACATTTGGGTTGGTTCCAAGTCTTCGCTACTGTGAACAGTGCTGCAATAAACATACATGTGCATGTATCTTTATAGTAGATTGATTTGTAATCCTTTGAGTATACAATCATAGTAATGGTATTGCTGGGTCAAATGGTATTTCTGTATTTCTCTTTCTAGATCCTTGAAGAATCATCACACTGTCTTCTACAATGGTTGAACTAATTTACACTCCCACCAACAGTGTAAAAGTATTCCTGTTGCTATTTTTATAATCCTTTATTTATGATTTAGTTGTTTATCATTTCAATATCATAGTGGTTGCACTAAACATTAGACTATGTTTCCTTAAATTATTACACTGTAGTTTGTGTTAATATTATTCTACATAATATATTTTTAACTTCAGATGAAATATGAAAAATTTCCAATAGTATAGTTCCATTCTTCTATTTTTGTATTTTGTGTTATCATTATTATGAATTACATCTATACGCATATAAATCATAGAATAATGTTACAACTTTTGTTTTAAAGTCATATGTTCTTTAAAAATATGAGAGGAAAAATAAGCAGTCATATTTATCCTCATATTTTTCATTTTTTGTTGTTCATTACTTCCTGAAGTCTTGAATTTCCAACTTTTGTCATTGCATTTCAGGTTAAGGATGATATGTTTTCCTAGTGCAGATCTAGTGATGATAAGTTCTCTTTGTCTTTCTTTAACTAAAATTTTCTTTAGTTTGTTTTCATTTTTGATGAATACATCAAGTATGTATAAAATTATGAGATAACAAATTTCTTCTGCTCCAACTTTGAAATAAATTTATAAGAGGAAAAGAATCATTCCAATAATTCCTTCTAGTAAAACTCAATAGGATTGATGCATTTAATTTCTATTAAAGCACTTATTAAGTTTTTGTTTGTTTACATTCCCTATCTACTCCCTTTGTATCCTCTTTTAAAGCCAGTTTGATCAAGATTTAACCCGGAATTCATTTAAAAACTCTCCTTTCAGTCACTAATCATGTCCACATTGTAAAACCATCAGGTAAATTTACTACTCATCTTTCTTGACCTCTTAGCAGAATTTGAAACCATTGTCCTTTTTGTCCCCCCAGTATATACCTTCATACACTTCTGGAACACTCTGCTATGCTTGTTTGTTTCCTACCTCACTAGCTGTTTTTTTATTTTTTATTTATTTTGAGATGGAGTCTTGCTCTGTCGCCCAGGCTGGAGTGCAGTGGCAGGATCTCGGCTCACTGCAAGCTCCGCCTCCCGGGTTCACGCGGTTCTCCTGCCTCAGCCTCCCGAGTAGCTGGGACTACAGGCGCCCGCTGCCAAGCCCGGCTAATTTTTTGCATTTTTAGTAGAGACGGGGTTTCACCATGTTAGCCAGGTTGGTCTCGATCTCCTGACCTCTAGTGATCCGCCCACCTCGGCCTCCCAAAGTGCTGGGATTACAGGCGTGAGCCACCCTGCCCGGCCGATTTACGACTTTTTAAAATATCCTCGTCTTTCTCCTTGTGAATGGAAATGTCTATAACTTGTGTCCTATGCCTGTCTTATCGGTGCACTTTGGAAGCAGATAATTTGGGAGCCACCGCGCCAGGCCCATTAGCTCCTACTTTTAACTCACTGTTGGTGATCTTCCAATTCCTCCTACTGTTACTTTTGCAAGGAGTGTTTTGTTGTTATTGTTGTTTTTGGCTTGGCGGGTGACAGTCCAATGACTGCAACCAAGGAGCATTTAACAAAGAAAATTTATTGCTTGGAACAAGTAAACACGACAGTTGGAATAAATCCCCACATCAATGCCTGCCTGAACACAGGTGAAAACTGGCCTTTTATTAGGTTTGCTAGCTGAGTCATTGTATCTACAGGTGGGCTCAAGGCAGCACAGGTGCCAATTGTTCTTCTATATAAGCCACAGGTGTGGATAATAGAGACCAAGCTCTTCCCTGGGCGGGGCTTTTAGTATGGTAATGAGAGCTTGCCAAAGTTCATCTTCAATTCAGGCATCTTTGGATCCAACTAGTTTTTATTTTATTTGTTCAAGGCTGAGCTTCTTCCTGCAACTTTTCTGAAACATCAAGAACTGGAGAAGCAACAGTTACAAGTGAGTACGTTTTCATTCTGTGTCCTAGAAAAACTCTGGACTGGGGGTTGCACTACTTTTAACTCTGTTGCAAAATGTCCCACCTCATCCTCTTTCTAACCTTGGAGTGACTAGGATCTAATGTTTGGTTCTCTTTTCTCTCTGTACTGACTGTAGTCACTCCTTAGATTATCTCAACATAGGTATATACTTTTCTTATCACTCTTGTTTCCACAGTTTCTAGAATACAGTGTAAGGAGCAGAATTCTTGCTTGTGTTAGTTTTCTATTTCTGCATAAAAAAATTAACAAAATATTTACTGACTTAAAATGACACCCATTTATTATCTCACAGTTTTCAGAGGTTAGAAGCCCAGGCATGACTTTATTGGGTTTTCTCCTTAGGGTCTCACAAAGCAGAAGTGAAGGGAAGAACAGAGATATATTCTTATCGATAGGGTTACCTGGGAAATTATCCACTTCTGTTGGCAGAATTTATTTTCTCATGGTTATAGAAGTCAGGATGTCTTGTTCCTTCAAGCTCAGTATAATTATGACTCCTTTTATGTGTTTTACTTACTGAGTGAAGCCCACTAATAATTATCTTACTTTTACTTAATGAAGATTCAATGGATTTGGAACTTAATTGCGTTTGTGTAATCACTTCTGTTTTCCCATATTCCGTTGGCTAGAATAGCCACATATTCTACCTACACTCAAGGAGGAACATAACACCAAGGAACAGAAATTATAAGGTCATCTTAAATTCTGACTACAATATTGCTCAATATATATTTGTTGAACAGTGAATGAATTAAGACAAAAGAAAGGCAGATTCTACACTATAACAGGCCTGTATATTACACTATTGATTCTCCGGTTTATCTTGTAGCCTTAGCAAGTATTTAAAAAGTATTAAGTAGCAAAGAAAATATCAAAATCAGATTCATATTTTGGAACATTAGTTTAACAGCAATTCTGTAACTGTTGGTAGAAAGTTTGCATATTTTGAGCTAACATTGTCTGGTGATTTAAGAGAACCTGTTAAAACATTAAGTAGGAAGAAAATAATGAAAGAAGTATAAAAAATATTTAGTGAAAAAAAGTCTTGATGATCAGCTAAATGTGGAGATGAAGAAGACAAAAGTCTTCACAGATACTCTCTGGTAGCATTAACAATTAAAAGAAAGTTGATGTTTTCTCAGAAATGAAAATATTAAGCAAAGTTGAGTCCAAGGGTAAGGAACCTAAAAAGTTCTCCAAAAAATTTTAAATACTGTCATAGCACTAAATATTGTCTTTTTTTCTAAATACTGTCATAGAACTAAAACCCAAACTTGTTTATTACATAGTATTGACAAAAAAAATACTATAGTATATATTCTTACTTTTCTGGCTACTGCACTTGGCATAAACATTTTTATATTCATTCCTGTTGTTGCATGTAGTTCATGCCCTTTAAAATTGAATAGTATTAAATTTTACAAATTCTCCACAATTTATCATTCACCCTTTGATTGACCATTTTTAAGTTTTTGATTGACAAATAAGGCTGTAATATTAATATTCACAGTCTTTTCTATTTCCATTTTACCAACATTGCGTATCTTTTGTAAAACTTATTCTCAGCCAATACATATTATTTAATGCTATTATTAATAGCATTACATTTTTATTCAATATTTTAATGTTAAGTTCTGATATCTAGAAATGTACTTGATTTTTGTGTATTGATATTGTATCCTCTAATGTTGCTAAATTTACTAGTGAATTCTAATCTTTCTTTCTCCTTAGGTTTTTTATAATCGTCAATCCTGTCATTTATAAAAAAGTTTCTATTTTCCTGTCAAATTTGTATTACTTGTTTCTTTTTGTTTTCATTTTCTCTATTGTAATGGTTCAGTTCTTAAGTGGAATATTGAAGAGGAGTGATCAGAATGAACATATTTGCCTTCTTTTGGATCTTAGTAGAAAACCTTTCATCCTATTACCATTAATTATGATGTTAGCTGGAAGTTTCCCATATTATCCTCTTAGGCTAAGAAAATTAGTTTCTATTCCTAGTTTGCTCAAAGTTAGATAATGACATGATGTCAGAGTTATCCAATGTAATTTTCTGTACCAGTTGAGATTATTTTTTCTTTTATGAATTAATGTAATTAATGGCATTGTTTGCTATTAGAATGTTAAACCCATCCTGAATTCCTGGTGTGAATTCATTTATTCATGATGCATTATACTTTTCACTTATTATCTTATTAAATTTGTCAATTTGTGTGGAGGGTTTTGTGTTCATCTTCATGAGGAATGGTGATCTTCAATTTTCTTTTTCTATAGTGATTTATTTTTTTGTGTTTGTTTGTTTGTTTGTTTTCTTGCTTGTGGTAGGAGGTTAAAGCAGATCTCTTGATAATGAGTTTGGTGTTATTTCTGCTTCCTTGATATTTTACAATTATTTTTATAAAATATATTTTATATTTTTATTAAATGGGTTTCATAAAATTGACTAGTGAAAGGAAAGGTGTTAAAACTCAATTTCTTTAAGAGACACAGAAATAATCAGACTATCATTTTTCTTGAGTGACATTGGTAGTTTTGTGTTTTAATGAATTTGTCCATTTCATGTAAGTTGTTAAATTTATTGATATTTAGTTCCTTATAATGTTATTTTATAGCCTTGTATTTGGTTTTATTGATTGACTCTTTTTTTCCCTCTAATCATGAGTTTTGTTTTTCCCTTTCATTTATTTCACTTTAATTTTTCCTTCTTTTCAGTTTCTTAAAGTGCAGGTTGAAGTTACTGATTTTAGACTTTTCAATAAATGACATTTAAGTCAAGATAGTTGATAATGTCATTCATGTTTTATATATCCTTACTAGTTGTTTGTCTACTTGTATCAATTATTGAGAGAGAGGTGTTGACATTTCTGACTATAGTTTTGGATTTATCTATTTCCCCCTTATTCGTCAAATGTTTTATATAATAGATACAGATTATCGAAATTATTATGTTTCAAATATTTAGGATTCTTAAGCCCTCTTGATATACTGAAGATTTTATTTTATTTCACTTTTAATTTTAGGTTCAGGGATTTACCTGTACAGGGTTATTACATGAGAAAATTTCGTGTCACTGAAGCTTAGTGTAAGAATGATCCTGTCACCAAATAGAGAGTGTATCGAGCCTTCCAACCCACATGCCACTCCCCACCCTTCCACTTCAAGCACTCTCCAGTGTCTATTGTTCCCTTCCTTGTGTCCATGTGTATTCAGTATTTAGCTACAAGTGAGAACATGTGGTATTTGGTTTTCTGTGTATGTGTTAGTTTGCTTAAGATAATGGCCTCCAACTACATTCATATTGCTGCAAAGGACGTGATCTTGTTGTTTTTATGACTGCATAGTATTCCATCGTGTGTATGTACCACATTTTCTTTTTAGAGTTCTCTGTTGATGGGCATCTAGGTTGTTTTTATTTCTGTGCTATTGTAAATAGTGCTATCATGAACATATGTATGCATATATCTTTATGGTAGAATCATTTATATTCCTTAGGGTATAAACCCAGTAATGAAATTGCTGGATTAAATGGTAGTTCTATTTTAAGTCCTTTGAGAAATCTTCAACCTGATTTGCAACATGTCTGAACTAATTCATGTTCTCATCAACAGTGTATAAGCATTCACTTTTCTGTAAAAACTCACCAGCATCCGTTATTATTTGACTTTATAGCAATAGCCATTGTAACCGGTGGTACAGTATAGTATCTCAATGTGGTTTTTATTTGCATTTCCCTAATGATTGGTGATATTGAGCATTTTTTCATATGTTTATTGGCTACATGGAGTCTTTTGGGAAGTGTTGCTTCATGTTCTTTGCCTATTTTAAAATGGGATTATTTGCTTTTTCCTGGCTGGTTTCAATTCCATATAGATTCTAGAATTAGACCTTTGTCAGATATAAGTTTGTAAATATTTTCTGTCATGACTTTAAATATGTCATACCACTTTCTCCTGGCCTGTAAGGTTTCCACTAAGAAGTCTGCTACCAGATATATTGTAGCTCAATTGTATGTTAGTTGTATTCTTTTCTCTTGTAGCTTTTAGGATCATTTATTTATTCTTGATCCTTGAGAGTTTTGTTAGCCAGTGCTATGAGGTAGTCTTCTTTGAGTTAAATTTGTCTGGCATTCTAAAACTTTCCCATAGTTGGATATTGATATATTTTTCTAGGTTTGGGAAGTTCTCTGTTATTATCCCTTTGACTAAACTTTCTGCTACTACCTCTTTCTCTACCTCCACTTTAAGGCCAATAACTGTTAGATTTGCCTCCTCTGTGTATTTTCAGATAATCTGCTCATTAATTCTTTCTTTTCCTTGAACGATTCTGTTATTAAAAGACTGGTACATTCTTCAGAATGTCAGTTGCAATCTTTAACTCCAGAATGTACGCTTGATTCTTTTTAATTATATCAATCTCTTGTTAAGTTTATCTGATAGAATTATAAATTCCTTCTCTGTGTTATTCCCAATTTCTATGAGTTCCCTCAAAATAGCTATTTTGAATTCTCTTTCTGAACGGTCACATATCTCTGTCTCTTGAGGATGGGTCCTTGGTGCCTTATTTTGTTTGCTGAAGTCATGATATTTTTGTGCCTTTTAAGTGAGGCATTTAGCCTGTTTACATTCAAGGTTAATGTTGGTATGTGCAAGTTTGATTCTGTCATCATGTTGTTAGCTGGTTGTTATGTAGATTTGACTGTGTATTGCTTTATAGTGTCAATGCCTATGTATCTGAGTGTGTTTTTGAGGTGGCTAGTAATGGTCTTTTGATTTCATGTTTAGCACTCCCTTAGGGACCTCTTGCAAGGCAGATGTGATGGTAAATAATTTTCTCAGCAGTTACTTCTCTGAAAAGGATTTTCTTTCTCTTCCACTAATGAAACTTTGTTTGGCTGGATATGAAATTCATAGTTGACTTTGTTTTTGTTTAGTGGTACCAAATATAGTCTCCCAATCTCTCCTGGCTTCTAGGGTTTCTGCTGAAAGGTCCACTGTTAGCTTGATGGGGTTCCCTTTATAGATGTCCTGCTCTTTCTCTTCAGCTACCTTTAATATTTTTTTCTTTCATTTTGACCTTGGATAATCTAATGACTATGTGTTTTGGGGATGACCATCTTGTGTTGTTTCTCACAGAGATTCTATAAATTTCCTGAATTTGCATGTCAATTTCTCTAGCAAGGTTCAGGAAATTTTGTAGACAGTATCCTCAAATTTGTTTTCCAAGTTGCTTTCTCCTTTTCCCTCTCTTTCAGTGACACCGATTACTCACAACATTTGGTCTCTTCACATAATCTCATATTTCTCAGAAATGTTGTTCTTTTTTAATATTTTTTCTTTATTTTTATCTGATTGAGTTTATTCAAAGAACTGGTCCTCGAGCTCTGAGACTCTTTCCTTAGCTGCTGTTAGTACTTCCAATTGTGTTATGACATTCTGTTAGTTTTTCAGCTCTATCAGCTCAGTTTGGTTCTTTCTTAAAATGGTTATTTCATGTTTCATCTCTTGAATTATTTTACTGGATTTTTTAGATTTCTTGGATTGGTTTTCAACTTTCTCCTGAATCTCAATGATCTTCCTTGCCATCCAGATTCTGAATTCTGTGTCTGTCATTTCAGCCATTTTATTTCAGTTGAGAACCATTACTGGGGAGCTGGAGTGATCATTTGCAGGTAAGGACACACTCTGGTTTTTAGGGTTGCCAGAATTATTGTACTAGTTCTCTCTTATCTGTGTGGGCTTATATTTCTTTAACTATAGTGTAATTTGAGCATAGCCAGCTGGCTTCACTTCTGTATCTTTTCAGAGGACTAAGACTTTATGCGGGGGTCTTTGTGGATGAATTCTTGTCCTTGATTTCACAAGGGAGTATATTGTAAAATATTTTGGTTTTGAAGTTTAGGCTGTGATCCATGGGCTGCATGGTACTTAAGCACAATGACTGGTAGGTAGGCTTTTACTCAGCACGTGGCTCCTCTGTATTTCCTCATGTTTGCAGCCATGCTTCCTCTCAGTGCTATGAGAACTTGGCCCACTCAAGTGCTGGCCACAGATCTCAACTTGGCACTTTCAGACTTTGTATCACAGCCCTGCAGCGAGCTTATGCTTTTTGTTCTTTACCCACCTTGGGGTCAGTATGTGCAGAGCCTTTGGCAATGACAGTGGTAGAAGGTCTTTCACTTGTCTCTTGGGGATTCACCCCAGAGGAACACAGAGACACTGCCAATTGCAACATTCAGCCTGGAATGGAGCAACTACTTAGTGGGTCCAAGGCCAGGGGCCTTGCCTGGCGAAGAACAAAGCATGCAGGGAGCTAATGGGGAAGACAGTCTGGCCTCTTCTCTGTAGGGCTGCTGCAGTGTACTAGAGGTACAAGTAAAGTACTCAGGCTCTTTGTTCCTTCCCTAGCCTGGCAGCAGTAAGGGCAGGTACTGCTGCAGTGGCAGTGGCAGAGGGGTTGTCAGTCGCCTCTCCAATGCTTCCTCAGAGAAACACAAAGCTGCTGTCTGTTGAAATGTTCAGCCATGGGCACAGTGGTATCACTGCAAGCCTGAGCTGGGGACCTACCTAGTGAAGAAAAGGACGTTGGGGTCTCACAGGGAAGAGAGACTGGTCTCCTCTCCATAAAGCGGCTGTGACATGCTGGAGGCATGAGTAAAGTAGACAAGTTTTTTGTTCCTTCCCCAGCCTAAGGGCACCAAGGGCTGTACTGCTGCAGTAGCAGCAATGGCAGAGGAGTTGTCAGTTGCCTCTCGAAGCACCACCTCAGAGAAACACAAAGCCACCGCCAATGAGAATGTTCAGCCTGGCGTGGAGGAGCAGCACTGTGGCCCAAACTGGGGTCCCTGCCTGGAGAAGAGTAGGAATGAGGGCTCACAGGGAAGGGATCCTGGGTTTCTCTCTGTGTAGTGGTTGTGGTTCACTGGAGGTGACAGCAAAGTGATGAGGGCTTTTATTCCTCCCCCAGCAGGAAGGCAGCAAAGGCGGTACTGTTGCAGTAGCAACAGCAAAGATCCTGTAGGTTGTCCCTGGGATTTTCTCCCCAAAGTAATGCAAAGCTGCTATAGACTGATGTGCTCAGGCAAGGGCAGGTCCACTGTGCTGGGGGCCCAGGTCAGAAGGCCCTGCCCAGTGAGGAGTAGCAGGGGCATAAACCTATGTGGAAAACAGTCTGGCTACTTTTCTTTAAGGCAGCTGCTGTGTGCTGGAAGCAGGTGACAGTTCTTAGGCTCTTTGCTTCCTCGTGAGCCTGAGGGGAGTAGAGGAAAGGGCTGCAGCAATGGTAAAAATAGTGGGACTGTCAATAACCTCTGGAAGCTTTGTGCCAGAGAAATGCAGGGCAGGCACTGTCCTGAGTGCTTAGATGGTGGTTGGGTGGCTGTGCTGGAGTCCTAGGCCCGTGGACAGTGCTTGGTGAGGTGTAATGGAGGTGAGACCTGCAGTCCATCTACTCCTCAGCACTGTGGATGTGGCTTCTATCTTGGGGGACTATAAGAGAGCCTTGCCTCCCTCATTGGCAGAGCTATGACACCTGGCATCACAGATCTCAGGAGTCCAGGGTCCTTGGGGCTTCACATGGGCCTAAGCAATGCTCTGCCTAGACTCCACAAGATCTCTGTGTCAGTGTACAGGCCCAGGGCAAGGAGGCTGGGGGAATCTTCATTGCCCATGATTTCCAAGGTCTATGGCAGAAATTTGGACGCCCAGAGATCTCACTCAACCAACTGTTTCTCTGCCTTTGGGAAATTCCCTTGGCTCTGCACCAATCCTGGATTGGCAACTGTCCAGTCTTGCTTTCTGTGAGTTACATTGCTTCCTTGGTGAATCCCAAAGTGTCTTCTGGATGATCCAGTTGAAGAGCTCCTGTTTACTGACCACTCTAACTCTTCTCTGTGAGAGCAGCACACACCAGCTACTTCTAGTCAACCGACTTGGCCAGTCCCTCAATTACTATTTTTTTTTCCCGAAACTTTTGCTTTCTGTCCTTCAGGGCTACTAATTATAGGCATATGGAGCTGTTTGATAATTTTTCAAAACTCGTTAGTGATTTTTCATTTTTTAACATTTTTTCTCTGTGTTTTTATGGATTATTTTCTTGCTATGTCTTCAAGTTTCTTTATATTTTCTTCTGCAATGTCTAATCTGCTCTTAAACCATCAATATATTTTTTATTTTGCATGTAGTTTTCATCACTTGATTTTTAATTTTGGTCTTTTTTTCATCTTTTATAATTCTGTTCATGTTTTTGAACATATGGATTGCAGTCATACTTACTGTGTTATTTTTCTTGTCGGCTCATTCCAATATTTGTGCCAACTATGGATCAGTTTCGATTGACTTTCTCTCTCATTATGGGGTATATTTTCCTTCATCTTTGAATATATGATACTCTTGGACTGTATTCCAGACATTGTGAATTTTACATAATTGTGTACTAGACATACTTGTTTTCTTATAAATAATTTGAACCTTGTTCTGTGTTGCAGTTAACTGGAAACAGTTTAATCACTGAAGGTATTACTTTTAAGATTTGTTAGGTGAGACAATAGTAGTGTTTAGTCTAAAGCAAACTTGTCTAACCCACAGTCTGTGGGCCACATGTGGCTCAGGATAGCTTTGTATGCAGCCCAACACAATTTTTAAACTTTCTTAAAACATTATGAATTTTTCTGAAAAATTTTTTTTAGATCATCATTTATCGTTAGTGTGAGTGTATTTTAGGTGTGGTTCAAGACAATTCTTATTCTTCCAATATGGCCCAGGGAAGCCAAAAGACAGGACACTCCTGGTCTAAATCTAACTACTTCCCACTACTGAGGCAATACCATTGTCATTATATAACCAATGCCCTGCGAGTTATGAAGTCTAATATGGCAGGTGGGTACAGGCACTATTTTTTGTTCTGGGTGAGTGCCAAATACAATTTTCTGTAATAATTTTTGCATATTATCTTTCACTGCCTCAGATAGTTTCTTCACAGGCACTGATTAATGTTATGCCTCATACTTGTCAGAGATGCTCTGTAGATCAAAATTCTATCATCTATCAATTAATCATCAATTTATTATCTCCCTACTTATCTATATCTACAATCTATCTTCATCTATCTCCTATCTATCACCTCCTCTTTGGTATCCTGTGAACTCTAGATGCCTTGTCCTCCTGAGACTTTTGGTGCCTTCTCTTCATTTCCAGAAGGCCTCTAAGGGCTGCCTGCTTTCCCCTCCCAGCAACAGTCAATGTACCTTTCTTTAGGCAGTAATCTGGGGCAATGGTAGTACCCAGCTTGTTTGTTTTTTGTTCCTCAGGAATCACTGGCTTTTGTTGACTGATTTCCAATACCGTACATCATGTTTCATGTGTATATTCCAGGTTTATTTAATTTGTTTGTTTAATGCAGGAGGGTAAATCTCATCACAATCATTTCTTCTTGTTCACAAACAGAAATCCTTATATGGTAACCTTAACCAACTACATATTCTTGATTTTGAGATGCTGTTATGTCCTCATTGTACAATGTAGTATACCTGAGGATTCCAAAACCAGTTGTCTTTTTTGATTTTTAATTTTTACTAACACCATCTGTCACCTTCACATGTAGTCTAAAAGTAGGCACTGAGCTAGGTGCTAGATTCCTCACTTTAGCTACAATATCAGTGTAATAATATTTGATATAGTCTCCCAGCAACCCTAATCACCACACTACATGAGACCAGATTCCAATGAGTATTATTTGTCACACTATTTAGCAAATTCTGCAAAGTATTCTTGGCCTCCATATAACAATCTTAAATACAGTTAATAATAGTGATTTCATGAGATATTAATAGATGCTAGCTAGAACTGGAATACATTTGAATAGTAGCAATTTAATAGCAATTTAGTGTATTATCTCACTAAACAGTGAAAATGCTGTCAGTAACCTCTGGAAGCTTTGTGCCAGAGAAATGCAGGGCAGGCACTGCATTTGAAGTATTGAAGTATCACTTGTGTATTTGTGAATAAAGAAGAAATTCATATTCTGTGGCTTTCAAACTATCTTTCCACTCTGAGACACTGAATCATGATGATCATGTGGTTGCAGTTCTCAGTCAGATAATAATAGAGAACTTCAAACTTAGAGCAGGTGAGTAATCAGCAGGAGGTGTAAGGGGAGCCATTATTTTTCAGAATCAGAGATTTACTTGGACAATAGCATGCATTTTGTAAGGACATATCTCCATCTAGTCTACTTCATTGCTGTTAAATGCAGACAAGAATTTGGAGTCAAATTAGAACCTTTGAAAACATATTTATGGCAAATGTATCTCCAAGAGCAACATTTAGGAGTGTCTGGGTAAACCGAGTTACAGGTTAGGGACGATAGTCTATCAGGAACTGTTAGAAGCCTGGTGATAAATGATCTCAGTACCAATCCTGGCCAAATCCAACTAATACTCATATCATCACAAGGTGGCAAGTTGTATTTATCTGCATTTTAATATTTCTGCTTTACCTGCATGAAAATCTGTTTCATTAATTTAGGACCCCAGAAACAAGTTAAACAGAAAATCTAACATAAATTTATGATTAAGTAATATGAATCATTTTAAACATTCTTGAAAATATATGTGTGACTTAAAGATAATGTTTCATTTTGAATTATAAACAACACCCCATGAAGGAATGTAGCAAAGAATTGATCCATTGTTGTTTATTATAATAAACAATGTGCCACTTCTGCTTCTGGACACTAAAATCAGTGTGGCCACTTTGCTTAGACTAATGCATAATGTGACTGAGAGTACTATAACCTGAGTAGTACTGTTACTCACACTATGCTATTACTGTGCTGCTATACTATTACTGCTTTCAATATGATGATGTTAAATAGTACATGATAAGCATTTAGCACAGAGTCTGCCTCATGGAACTGTGCTTATAAATATTAGATGTTGTCATTATTATTTCTAATATTTTCCCTTAAAACATCAAATCCTTTTTTTTTTCCTGTGACTCTTTTCTACTTCAGCAATAAAAGTTCACATTTCTTTTATAGATGTGCTGCAAAGGTCAAAGTCACCATATTCTGTATGCAAATGTTTGGGTCACATTTAAACTGTTTATGTCCATTAGATGATATCAAAGTATTTATTTATTTATTTATTTATTTATTTATTTATTTATTTATTTATTTATTTATTTATTTTGAGACGGAGTCTCGCTCTGTCGCCCAGTCTGGAGTTCAGTGGCACAATCTCGGCTCACTACAAGCTCCGCCTCCCGGGTTCCCGCCATTCTCCTGCCTCAGCCTCCCGAGTAGCTGGGACTACAGGCGCCCGCCACCTCGCCCGGCTAATTTTTTGTATTTTTTTTTAGTAGAGACGGGGTTGCACCATGTTAGCCAGGATGGTCTCGATCTCCTGACCTCGTGATCCTCCCGTCTCGGCCTCCCAAAGTGCTGGGATTACAGGCTTGAGCCACCGCGCCCAGCCTAAGTATTTAAATATTTTCTGCCAAAACACGAATTAGTTGCAACTGTCTTTCTAAGTAACATATATAAAGAATGACTAGTTTTTCTTTAAAAAGCAATTTTATATTTTAGATTTTATTTAAGTGCATGCTGTAGGAAAGGCTGGAGTAAATTGAAAAACAGACATCTTTCTGATAAAATTCCTTGGCACTGCTATGGGATTTGCTGGTCTGTTTGTTTCCCTAATAGCTGTTGTACTCCACTGCTTCAGTCTTTGCCCAGCCATTCTCTCAGATGATCCTGTGCTTAGCAGCTAATACTGGAGCCACAGCAGATGGAGAAAAAAGCAGAGCACCAGAAGATAGTCAGTGAAGAGATGTAGAGGACCAAAGATGTGCAATTAGCAAACGGTGTATCTGACAATGAAAACTTAAAAGAAAAGTTTCAATAAATGCAAAATTTCAAGTCATTATGAGAAAGAAGAATAGGTTTTTTCACTCATAAAGATGTATCTGCAATAGCAGTCACAGAAACAGTTAAGATAAAAGAAATAATTTGAAAACATCACTTAATTCATGTTAGGATATAATGGAACAATTTTCCTAGGGCTAGAATTACACCCTGGGAGTGAGTTAAGCACACAGGGATGCTGCATTAGCTCCAGCACGCTAATGTGCCATCCCAAATCGTCAGAGTCTGTCTCGCTGGTAGGAAATCATACCCTAGGAGAATCTGACTGATTACACTTAGACGTAGTAATTATAATATTTAAAGAAAAAAGATCTCAGAAGCCTAATTTGTCATATGTGCATGACAAATTTGCCACATGTGCTGATATTGATTTTTGTCTTTCACAGTATCTCTATTGTACGTGACTTCAAATGACAAAATAACCATTTATTAGAAACCAAATCAATTGGGCAAGGAAACATCTTCTTTGGAACTTTTATTTAGCTCATTCATACCAAAATAATTTGAGGATGCAAGTTTATGATTGCAATCAAGTGTGATCTGATATATCTATTCCACCTTATTGTTAATAGTTGTACATGCTCATTGGAGAAGAAATTAAGAAAACAAGAACACTGGAAATACAAGTAAAAATGGTTGCTGTAAGACAAAGTTGAAAATGCCCTTAGTGTACTGAGCACAAGTAACTGTGCTAGCTATCCCACTTGCACAGAGTAAGTCCATATTGAATTTTAAAATTAAAAAAATAAAAACAGCTGTGTAAAGAAGCCAAGAATTTGTCTCTCCATCAATAAAATATACATGTTTAAATCACTGAACCACTCCTCTCAATACATTGCACAGTTTGTTAGAAATTTAAAATTTTGTATACGTATATTTTGTGATTTATTAATTTTACTAGTAACTAGAAGAATGACCAGTAAAATGCTATAATCACTATAAATAGTTTAACTACACATTTAATAAGAAATTAATATTTTATGTTTTATCTTCAAATGTTTTTGGCTAGGATATATATTTGTACTAGGATTAGAAAGGTGTTGAAATAGTCACTCTCTTTTGACTGTATTGCATTTTGAAGTATTTATGTAAAGAACATGTCATCTTCATCATTATTTTACTACCATTAGTCAAATATCTATTTGCTATTAGACTTCAAAATTTTGCTTTATGAATTTTATAAATATAGAGAGGTGTACTAGACACACATCACACCATCTCATGAGAGGGCTTTTGTGCGCCTTTAGAATCCACATTGATAGCTTGACGTCTGCCATTTTGGGATTACTTACATCACAGAAATATGCAAACACTACAAATCAGAGGTGATTTATTTTCCTGCTGTTAGGAGACTTTGTTGTTCACTGTTTCCAGGACAACACTACAGACATACAGATATAAATCTGGACTCACTCTTACTACGGTAGAAATAATTCCCCTCTCTTCCATTGCTGGGAACTATGCTTATTTTACATTACATGACAAAATGGACTTTACAAATGCTATTAAATTTATCGATCTTAAAACAGGTAACTTATTTTAAATTATCTAGGTGACACAATCTAATTCCATGAGACTTTAAAAGCAGAGAACTTTCTCAGACTAGGAGCAGGTCTCACAAGACAGAGGGAGGTTGCAGAGAGATTTAAAGTGGGAAGAGTGTTTGACTCATTCTGCTAGCCGTGAAGATGAATGATATCACAAATTTGGTCTTGCGGGAGGCCTGGAGAAGCTGTGAATGATCCCCTGCCAGAAAGGAGACATTAGATCTGTGCCTGTATGGAACTGAATCCTTCCGACAACCCGCATGGGCCTGAAAGCGGAGTCTCCCCCAAATCCTCTTGATAAGAGCTGCAGTTGCTGATAGCTCGATTTTAGTCAGTGAGAACTGGAGCAGAGAAACCAGCTAAGACCCATGAACATCCACCTTAAAAATTGTAAGATAAGAAATTCATCTTATTTTAAAATGCTAAGTTGGTGATTTACTGTGACAGCAAGAAAAAATAAATATGCTTTACATAGATCATGATCTTATCAAATTCAAATACTTAAAAAACATGAAAAATTGAATAATCTGTAAATCATCTTTGCTCATGACCTACGCTTTTATTCTCTATCGTTTTTCCAACTTAGGATTCACAGTCCTAAGCAAGCATGAAACATAGTCTTGACAACTTTCTGAAATATACTTTAATTATATGGAAAAACATTAAATGGATAAAAATCATTTTCTTAAACGAGAAAAAAAAAGTTCAATTAATGAAAGTACGACAAATATGATTCCCTGCTTTTTAAAGTTACTAAACTTTGTGTCTTAATCATTATTTTAAATAACTAAATTCTGTTTCAAAAACTGTTGTGCTTCCGAAATCAGACCTAAGCAGGTATTACTCTAATTATTACCCACTTAATATTAGTTAAGGCAGAGTTTTAGAAATGCCCACTATGGAGAATCTCTGAATCTATATAGAAATAGAATAATGTTAAGAGATTAAGAATTGTTACTACTGTAAAGATATGTTAATAAAATGCATGCTAAGTTAGCGTTATTAAGTACAGAGCAAGGCTTTTATAGCTAATATTTGGAAACGATTAATAATAAATGATAAAACATTTCAAAGAATGATGTATTTTAATTAAATGATATAGAAACCTAATTTGATTTAGACATCTAAATTCCTAGAAGATAGATTAAAAGAAACAATTTTGAGAATCATTTGTAATTAGAAAATAATGGCAATGATTATATATTCACAAATATAAAAACTATTGTAAAAATGCTTTTAATTCTTCAGAATACTCTCTTATATAAATGACAAATGCAATTAGTCTATTTACTCTGTTAGCAGGCAATAGTCATTCAATGAGAAGGAATTTGTTAAATAAATAATTTTACAATAATGTAAATGCTCAAAACATAAGAGGATTTATGGCATTTTAAATTAAATGTGAGTCTTCTATTAACTTAAGAAATAACATTTTCTTTATTTGCATGTTGGAGGAACAGAGATGAAGCAAACATATATCTGATCATAAAACTAGCTAGTACGTTAATAATATATATACTTGCATTTTCTTCACTTCACTACATTTATCATATATAAGATTTAATGATTTCTTATGAATGATAAAATATATTTTATATTGATTCTAGGTATTTTATTTGGAATATGTGTGATTTCAAATTGTATGGGTTTATTCTTTTTTAAAAGAGCTATTTGGGATAATTATCCTTAAATTATAAATTACAAGAACAAATAACTACAAACCACAGACTTTAGTGCATTAAAATTGGATCATTTTTAGAATTGCATAGCATGTATATGATTACCCGTCCATTAAACAGAATGATACCAACACCATAATTTTTATAATTTCTAGTCTTCAGTTTCTATATGCTTCTAATTTACCTGTAGGTTTCTGATTCATAACAACACATTTTCCATTAGGATGAACTGCATTTAAAAGTATGTGAATGATATTTAAAATCCTATTCTGAAACGTTTCATAGATTGTTAAAGCCATGCTTTTAACGTGTTTATAAACCACGGTCCCCACAGTTCTCTTCTTCCGTGACAAGACCAAAGAACCTAGATGATGCTAATCTAGAAGGACATTCACAGCTCATGAAAGAATCATCACTGCTAATCAAATCAGAGAGAAACCCACCACTCTGCACCACTGGAGACATTTCATGTCCTGAATATTTCATACGATGGGGGCTGTAGCTGAAGCAGAAATCCTCAACAGCTTCAGGTTGCGTGCAAATATTTACTTAAACATTCCAGCACAGTCCAACTGGTGTGCAGCAACAGCACCGGTGAGCCTGGAGTGATCTTTATAAATTATGGTAATTACATGTGACATGATTCTTGCTAGGTCACAGGAGCTTACCTTGGTCTTTCCTGCTTTGCCAGCAATTCCCCTACTTGCATGATTAAGTGTGCAGGATGCCACAGGAGATCAGATGCGAACACAATGACAAATGTCTGTTTTGACTGCTTAAAATTGAACCCAATTGTTGATTTGCAGAAACAACCAAACACAATCAAGGACTGACACCAAGCCCCTGAGTCAGGAGAACTGAAGAACTGGTGTAGGGGTAGGACTTGAAACTCTTGGAAAAGGCTGTGTCAGTTTGTTAAAATTTGCAGCACCGATTTTCATTACATTGACACACAGTGCCCTATAAAGAACACATAGTTCTTTACATTTAATGAACATCTTGGCATCTACCATCATATAGAATAAAAATGTCAGTGATTCAAAGAAAACAAAATAGTCATTTTTATTGTTTTCAAAGATGATTTTTGCAGTCTCCTGATGAGCGCTAGGAATTTTTGGTGTAAATAAAGATTAAAATATCAAGAATTAAGTAAGAGTGAGCTTAAGTAATGAAATTGCTTAGTTAACTCATGTAGGACAGCTGTGAAAGTTTGATCATAAGAAATTCATTTGCAGGAATACTGACCAACAAGTCTATACTTTATAGTTAAACTTTGACAGTGAACTGTACTTCTTGTTATCGTCTTATATTTCATTAATTTCTTTTTCAGACGATCATGGTTATTTCCTCTACTCTCAGATTATCCAGCTAAAGTTATCTACAAGTTTTTTTTTTTTAACTGTTTACACACATTAAGTGGAGTTTCCCTTTCTTTTTTGGGGGGGAGGGGGTGGCGGGGCATGGAATTTCACTCTGTCACCAAGCTGGAATGCAATGGCGCGATCTTGGCTCACTGCAACCTCTGCCTTCCAGGTTCAAGTGAATCTCCTGCCTAAGCCTCCCAAGTAGCTGGGACTACAGGCGCACGACACTATGCCCAACTAGTTTTCGTATTTTTAGTAGAGACGAGATTTCACCATGTTGGCCGGGATAGTCTCAATCTCTTGACCTTGTAATCTGCCCACCTTGACCTCCTAAAGTTCTAGGGTTGCAGATGTGAGCCACCCCACCCTACCAAGTGGAGTTTCTTTTAACATTTGTATACATCTTAATGTCTTGTAATTTAAGTGCTCTTTTTTGGAGTCCAGCTTTGAAATAGGCTTCCAAGTATTAGTTAGAAGAAGGGATGATGAGTCAATAGTACAAAAGAAGAAAAATAATATAACAAATGGTTTACTGCCTTAAAAATCAGGGATATAACAATTAGGGTGAGATAACAAAGTGTTTGATACATAAGCAAAATTAAAATTATCTTTAATGTTGATACATATAAAATGCCCACAAATATATAAATGAAAACATTAGTAATTCTCAATGCTGGCATTTATTCAGTTGATTAGAATGATAGTAGAAACTAGAGTGAAAGCAATAACATTGAACTTAATTGGTGGAAAATTAAAATCAAGCTATCAAATTTCTGATGTATGTAATAAGGTAAGAATGGATTTCTAGATTACAATAAACTTTTTAGATACAGGTGAGAAATCTAATACTGAACTGACTTATTCTTTCAATATCAAGTATGAGTGAAAATACTGTGGTTTTATAAATTAAAATTAGGCAAAATATTTCTTTATGACTTTATCAAGTATTTTGTAGCACAAAAGGCTTCTAATGAGAGCAACTATGTGTAATATATAACATTTTAAAAAATTTCATCTGTTGAAATGCCTCAGAGAGCTTCTAAGACAGTCAGAACTTGAAGAGTAAAGATCCAGTAGAGGAAGAAAACTCAGGATTGCATCATTCCCTTTGAATTCAGAGAGCAGAGTTTGACGTTAGAAAGCATGGGTGCTGGCAGTCCTCTTCAGCTTATTTTTCTTACTGTTGGGAAATGGAGGGTTTGATGGCCACTTCTTTGGGAAACAGTTGGTAAGCAGGTCTTAAATGATAAATTGACTCTAGAATTTTAACATCTCTAAGATGTTGTGTCCCTCTCTCTATAAACAGCTAGGAAACCTGTGTCATTACACTGCCTTTGGCATAGAGCAAGTGTTGGTTCAGCTGGAACTCAGCCAACTATTGGAATAATCTTCAGCCCCTCAAGCTGAAATTTTAATTCAGGTTTTCTGCTACATGGGTCTATGTCAATATAATTAGCCTAATACACTTTAGTATTCCTTCTACTCTGTTCACACTCCCTTACATTCCATTCTCGCATGTACTGGCCATGTTCCTATAAACATACTTTGGCTGAAGTTCCTCAGTTCTTTTGAGATACACTGCACCTTCTCATAGATCATATTTCATAACTCACCCTATGAGACTTAATGGGACTTGAGTCTAGTTATAGTTCTAGAAGCAATGAGAATTGAAGTGTTAGGTTTTTATTAGGTTAAACAGTTCCTTGTGACACAGGATCCTTTCAGTGCCACTTCTCCAGCTGAAAATGATCACGTCCAGCAATACTCCTGTCTGGGCTTCTGCACTCGGCTTACACTACTTGCCTGGATCTCACATCTGCCATGGGTGAGCTGGTCATGAAGTGGCAAGGGGTGTGTTAGTGAGTGAATGCGGGGTCTGGCCACGGCACATAGCCAGTGGCTTCCACCTTGGGCACTGGTATCTGAATAAGAGGAGGAACACAGTGGCACTCAAAAAACTTGGAGACGCAAGAAGCTGCGGAGCCCCAGAAGGGTGTTACAGCATGTCACGGCTCTGGCACAGGAAGTCCTGAGATCTGGGCCCCCAGGAAGTGTTACGGCTTGTGTTACAACTCATTCATTCCCAATGTCCACACACTTCAGCAAGTGGCAGCGTGTCCCAGTTTGTTCAGTCCTGTTGCCCCACTATGGCCCATGACTCCTGGGCTGGCCCAGCCCCACCACCATTTCCCGCTATGTGTAACAGCTGCCTGGAGCTTGCAGAGGGCAGGAGGGCTACAGCATTACATCTCCTTTCACATCCATCATGTGGCAGGCCTCTGATTCTTGTCCCGTATCCAGGAAGAATGAAGTTACATGGACCACCAAAGAGTGAGCAAGGTGGAGAAGAGTTTATTAAGCGACAGAACAACTCTCAGTGGAGAGAAACCCAACGTGGGTAGCCCTTACCCAAAGGTGGGTAGTCACAAAGTGTGACTGAATCTGGTGCTTTTACAGGCTCATAATGGGGTAGTGCATGCAGATTGGTCCAGGGCAGGCCTGGAAAAAAGCATCATTTGATTGGCTAAAAAGGCATTGAGGTAGTTTTCACTCAGGTCCTAGACTTTACATGGAACTGACAGCTCAGTTTTCAGACTTTAAACTGTACTTGGATTGAAGGTTGGGTTTCATCAGGGACCCACCCCTTTCTACCTAAGAATTTGTCTGCTTCATATCACTTGCAAGGCAGCTACCTCAATGGAGGCTCCTATAGGTTCTACAGAGAAGGGGAAACTCAATTCCACAGATAGAAGAGAAGGGATACTTTTAATAGCAGAGGAGAATCAGCAAAAAAGTTTTGGGTTTCAAGGCCTCCAGTTTCATAAGGTTTTACCTATATATCCTCTCCCCAAGTTTTAGTGTCTTATTTCTTCCCAAAGTTTTAGCTCCCAAAAGAAGAGACCCATGAAACTGAGAACTTGGTTTGCTTTGCAAGTCATCCAAGAACATGAATAAACTGAAAACTTGGTTCTCAAAATTCTTAAGCTATAGGAGATAAATATTATATTGTTTTATTTTCTGGTTTTGGTTAGTTTTTTGTTTTTTTTTTTATAGTCATAGAAGCTTTCCAGTTTCTTACACAAATGTTGAGCTTGCAATTAAAACAATGAACTGATTGTTTTTGCCTATGTTCTCTAGCACACCTAGAGGTCAAAAAACTCTATTATATGTTAATTTTACTAAACAATATTGCAGCACAAAATCCTTGGTTATCCAGTGCCTTATATTTTGTATACATTTGATTACAGGGAACCAGAGGCAGTGATTTGAGTAACTTCTTTGCCGCCACATTCTGAGGATTACCAATGGCCCTTTTCCCATTGAAAACCTCATTACAATGCCTTTAAAAAAATCACATCAGAGAACTAATTTCATACAACTCAGGGCCCATTCCTTAAGCTTCTTTTTATCTGAAACCATTTCTAGTAAGAGATTTCTATTTTTCAAACAGAAAAAATATCAATAGAAACAGAAAACAGATCAATGGGAGAGAATATATAAACAATGTAATATACATATTATGTAATACACATAATATGCATATTATATTATTTATATGACAAGATTTTATATATATCTTTTAAATACATATATATATATTATGTATATAAGACATCTCTTTATGTGGAAGAAAGAATAGTATTATGCTAATGCAAATCTCTCTGTTTTACCTAAAATACATAGTTCCTAATCATGGTGATGATAAAGTTAGAATGCCTTATGTTGAAACAAATGACTTCATGGCATAGTCCAGGATCAGTTAATCAGTGCTCTTTTATAATCAAACTATTATATTTCCTGTTCTCTGGCTATACAGATACAGTAAATAATATTTTGAGATAATAATAGAAGTTTCTTTGTCCAATATTTTTTTTAGTGATGGCTCTTCCTCCACCCTTCATGCAGTAGTGAATTTTCTTGTTACCCACCAGCCTCAGGGTCAGAGATTTTATTTATAACAAAGACAAATCATTTATGTTGAGTTTTAAATAGTCTCTTGAATTCTGCAACTGAGATAGTCTTGAAAATATGAGCCTTTGATGACAACAGCTAGTTTTATCTATTTTTTGGAAGTGGTGATGGTGGTTGTGTGTATATGAAAGAGATAAAGAGCTTTGGATTAAGTGCTAATATTATTGCATGGCTTCTTATGTTGTTAAGCTACTGTAACCGAAGTTTAGAGGTTTAGATTTGCTTTCTACTATGATGGAAGCCTCTAACCATATGTCCTGGGGATAATCTTGTTCAATATTTATATTAATGACTTGCACAGTGACATAGGCTATATGACAGTAAGGTACACAGATGGCACAGAACAGATGCAGCTGGGATAGGTGCAAACATTTTGTGTGACAGCATAAATACAAGAGAAAAAAAAACCCAAGCAAACGAAAAACAAATTACAGCAACCCAAACTATTGTCAAACATAAGGAAGGATAAAATCAAATAATAAAATTATATTCCACAAGGATAAATGTAAACTCCAGCACTTTGTTGGTAATATACATGGAATAATCATAAATGACATATAATGAGACTAAAACAGTTATGTGACAGATAGTTGGATAATGACTTAGCAATAATATACAGCTGTTTTGAATAATTTGGCTTAAATTTACAGGAAAAATTACCAGCGTTGACTTAAGTCTTGTAGTATAGTATCATCTAACAAAAGGAATGCAGCATCTTTGTGACTTCTGTTATTAAACAATTTATAAGGGCCATACTGTTCATGCAGACCTATTTCTAATTAGATGGAGGAGAGCTCTTAATTTCTCTTTCTACCTCAAGGCTGTCACATTAGAATAGAGGCCTGTCATTCTGTTGTAATAATATTTGTTGTATTATTTTCTTCATTGTCTATTTAGATTAATGGAAAATACAGGGTCAAATACTTTTCATCTCTTACGGGAAAAAGTACTAACGGGAATTTCTTTGGGGTCCTCATAACCAATATAACTTATCTCTAATGTGCACGAATTGTCTTAGTCTTTCAGGGTTGCTACAGCAAAATATCATACAGCGAGTAGCCTATACACAACAGGAACTCGTGTCTCGTAATTTTAAGGATGGGAAGTCCAAGATCAAAGTGGCAGCAGAATCAGTGTCTTATGAAGGCTCACTTCCTGGTTCCTGGAGGGCTCTCTTTTTCCTGTGTCCTCATATGGTGGAAGGCGGTAGAGAGTTCCCCGAGATCTGTTTCATAAAAAAGGACACAATATGTCCTCTGCGTAATCTAATCACCTTACTTCTAATACCATCACCTTGGAAATGAAGATTTTAACATACGAATTTTGGTTTTGGGGAGACACTAACATTTAGACCATTGCACTGATAAAAAGAGTATATAAACCTAACCATAGTTTTGTGGCTATTGCTTTACTCTTTCCAAGGGAAAAATATATGAATATTATGTTAGGAATTTTCTTTAAAAATTCCAGAGCTCTGTGTGTGTATGCTTGTTTCTCATGTTAGGCAAAATGATTACGAAAGGAACACAAAGAACTTTACCATATACAGTATGTTTTCCTATACAACTTAATAAAGTAGCAGTTAGAATTGGAACTAACAGCACTCTGAGCTCTGCCTTATTGTACTCAATTTTCTGACCAGTATGATCACTTCATATTCTAGGACTATATAGAAAGATGTAGAATAAAGAGAACTTTCTCATCCCAAGCTATACTCTTTTGTCAATGTCAAATGAATTCAAAAGACAAGCCTCTCCCATTGGGAAACTATTTGCAAATAACAGTGACATTGTATTATAAGAAAACAAAGGCTGTCTGTAACATATCCTGAGGCTGGTAGTTTGTTATTATAAACTACCTACTCAGGACAATTTTATGACTGAAGAGTGTAGATTACAAATACACACACCTATACATGAGTATCACAGATATTATACTCACCTATGGAGAAATTTATAATAAGATCATAAAGTCCTATTGTGTTCAATTTGTAAGAAAAATAACATATATCCCTTGGGCCTAGACTATCATGCTATTTAAATCTTAAACTTTTCACTAAAACAAGTATATGGAAGATATGAGGTGTGTAATTCAATGTGAAAAATAACTTTTTAAAAAGATTTTTCAACCCCCCTCATATTGTTGGGTGCTAAATAGGAAGTACATGAAATATACTATATTAAATCAGCTTGCTTCCAAATATTTTATGGAATAAAATATTTCTTCTATGCCTAGAAGAAATTTAGGTTTGAATGTCATCTCTCCTATATCTGGATTAACAAGAGGAAGAAAAACAAGCTTTTTTTTTTTCTTGTTTAACCTATAGAGTGATGATAACGCCCATCTTAAAGGCAGTAATAAGAATTTAATAAATAATTGTTAGAAAAACATAGAATCCACAGAAAAGTAGTTATTTGATAAATATAATAAGTTGTATCTGTACCTAAATCACTTAGTAAGATACCATAACATACATTATTAAAATGTCAGCTTAAATTCATATAATATCTCGGTGCTAGTCCTATTATATTAACAATGAGATTAATAAAATCACGTACATATCAAGATATTTAAAAATTAACAGAAAAAATGTGTAAAGCATATGAAATCTCTTTTTAAAAATTTAGTTGTTAGCAGTTGTATTAATGTGGATGGCTAATTTTATAATACTAGCACCACTTTTAGAAAGGTCTTTGGCATGACTCAACCCATATTTTTCTGATATGTTTTCTTTAATATATAGGAGATTCAATAAGACCTTACAGGATTATTGATAATGATATCTTGTTTAATCTTTCTTGGGAATAATAAATTGCTGTTACCGAATTAGTATGAATATCATTTTTATATAAACTTTTCCAATCTTAACTATGATAGAAATAAGTTTACTTACTAGGTGATTTAATTAGAGTATATAGTTTAACTCTGTATGTATGTGTGTATATATATATATGTATATATGAATTCAAGCAATATTTCTTCAGAAGAGATCATTTTTGAAAAGTATGATATATTAGGTATAGATTTTCATTAATTAATTAACTAAATAATTATCTTTTTGAGATGCGGTCTCGTTGTGCCACCCAGACTGGGGTGCAGTGGCATGCCTATCATTCACTGCATCCTGGAACTGCTGGGCTCAAGCGATCCTCCCACCCCGGCCTTCTGAGTAGCTGGACTACAGGTACATGCCACTGCATCTGGCTAATTTTCTTTGCTTTTCTCTCGTAACCACAAGTTCTTTCTACGTTATCCATGATACTCTTGAATTCCTGACCTCAAGTGATCCTCCTGGCTTGGTTTCCCAAAGTGCTGCAATTATAGGCATGAGTCACTATGCTCGATTTAGGTATAGATTTTAATGACAACTCAGAAGTAAACATTTGAGTTTATCTGAGATTTAAACTGACTTAAAACAGGATAGCAAGAAAATAATACTATTTCCAGAGACAATAAACATAGCTGTGTGATTGCTGCCCAATGTTACATAATTTAAAGGTTGTAAAAAAAAAAGAGCAATGTTAATAACTTAAAATATATTTATTTTATTTTCTAAAATAAACACAGATTTTCTAAAAAGAAAAAAATCCAAGAAAGAAATTCCTTATAGAGAGATTATAGCTTTTGTGTGATGTTCTCTTTGAAGACCGAAAAATGCAGGTTTATACATGTTGTAAGATCTCAAGCAATATAAGAGGAACTTATAGACAAATAACTATATAACGGGAGTTCCGAAGCGATATCTAGCTATGATTTACTACTCAATTAGCTGCTTCTTTATTTCTGCATTAATTTTTACTTCTTTTTTATAATTAATATCTGCTGCAATACATAGCTCTTGAAAACAGAAGTAGTGCCTCACTGTGTCTTATTTATAAGATATATTCTACAGAATAACTTATCCATCAGAACTTGTTGACTAAATGTGTTTTTACCCAGAGGGAATCTAGCAGTAGACAGAAGGAGAGAAAGGTATCAAAGTGATAAGTAGGTAAATGTAGCCAATACAGAGGAGAAAAAAATAGAAAATACAGAAAAAATAAAATTGAGTTATATTGAGTACATAGGTAACCAAGCACTCAGAAAAACAAAAAAACAAAAAACAACAAAAAAAAACCCACAGTGGCACACGTCTGTAATCCCAGCACTCTGGGAGACTGAGGCGTTGGATCACCTGAGGTCAGGAGTTCAAGACCAGCCTGGCTACCATGGTGAAACCCTGTCTCTACTAAAAAATACAAAAATTAACTGGGCATGGTGGTGCATGCCTGTAATCCCAGCTACTCGGGAGGCTGAGTCAGGAGAATTGCTTGAACCTGATAGGTGGAGGTTGCAGTGAGCTGAGATCATGCCACTGCACTTCAGCCTGGGCGACAGAGCAAGACTCTGTCTCAAAAATACAAAAACAAACAAGAAAACGTACACACACAAAACATGCCTCAACAATAATCTTGGTCAAAGCTACAAGCTCCTTTTTCCATGCACGATTGATGGAGATTCATGGTTGCTCTGGCAACAGGACTCTTTCCACTCCAGATCATAATAATTATAAATAGAACATATATAGGTATAGAACATATATATTCACACACAAATATATAATATATATTTATATATTATATAGATATATATGACATTTATATAAAGTTTACATGTGTGTTTGTGTGTATAAAGTACTACCTACTAATCTACCTACCTGCATATCTACCTATATACATAGAAATGGGATAAACGGTCATTAGTTGTTGGTCCATAAGTATGACTTGGAAACATGTCTAGAGAGGGGTTTTGCCATAGAAATTATATCATTATGGGGCATGATATGCCTTAGTATAGAAAAGTATAATTGTGCCTATAGAATGATGCTTTATTCCTGTGTCATCCAGCATATCAAAAACAATTAAATTTGATCATTTTATTATCTTAAAATATCATATCAATTTGATTCTTTCCCTTTGTATAACTTTTACAAGGAACATCAAAATGTTGTTCAATTTATGTAATTAACACATAAAATAATGAGTTTTGCACATGTTGACACTCAGTATTCAAATATATGTTAACTTGTTTAATTTTGCTTTTACTTTCTTCCAAAGTGTTTCTGTGATAATGTGGGTTTAATGTCACTTCTTTATTTGGATGAAAGAACTACATACAAGTTGATTCTGTTTCATTCATTTTTTTAATCATACATTAACAGAAACAGTGAAATGCACAAAAGCAATGGGGTTTGTTTTTGTTTTGCTTTGTTTGTAGGGTTTGCTTTCGCTTTTGTTTTGTTTTGTTTTTTTTTTCTGGTTCTTACATCTTGATAAGAGTATCTTTTGATTAGCAAATATATCATTTGTTTATGTTTTAAACATTTGCCAAATTAAGATACTTAGAAAATATCTTTTCATCTGTAATTTCTATAACCTAATTTCCTTACAAAAGACTAAGCTGCTTAGAGGAAAGTACTTTATAAGTTCAGCAAAACTATAGATAAAAACAACAGAGTCAACAATTAACAAATTATTAAGTGTTTACAGTCATGGGACTTCGAGTTAGTCAATATTGTATTTGCAATGAGTTCATGTAGATTGTCTTTTAAGGGTAAATACCTATCTAAAAAGAAAAAAAAAAATCCCTTTTGAAAATAAGGGAAGAGATTTCTCCTACTCTTTTTTCATGGAGCATTTACTTTAAGAAACTTCTAACTGTAAATTCTTTTTCTGTCTTTTTGGAATGTATGTAAATCCTTTTAGAAGCTACATTACACCTCTTACGAGGTTTATTATCCAGGAATGATGTTCTGTTCTTAAGGACCTCTTTTTGAAAGGTAATCATCAGGAAAGATAGTATCCTTATTTCAGTTTCTGTGGGAAGGTAAGTACCTGGCTTTTCAGGGCACATTGGTATCAGTTGTAAGATCATTCCCTGACATGAAGACAGGAATAGTTTATTTATCCTTTCATAAAGCTAATTGGCCAATCCAGAGATTCACTCCAATTGCCAAGTAAATTTAGGGTGAATTTATGTGACAAATGGTTCTGCCAAATTATCTTACTTGAGGACTAGCTATTGTTTATCACGAGAACATGTATGTAATTGGTTAGATCTACTCGGCTGTATAAACGTGTAAGGTTTTTCTAGTTTTGTAATGTCTTGAGTGGATTGCCTTGATGTGCATGATATTCTGGTTTAATATTTGCTCCATAAGAAACTTTCTTTTGCTTATATCTTTGTGGAGAAGTTTTCTAGGTTAGGAAGAGATTTTGATTTTAATTATATATCTGCAGCAGTCCTCACCTACATGCTGCAATGAGCGTTAGATTCTAACTTGTAAGCAGTAACACTTTATTTTCACTGATTTAAAATTTTTATTATTATTTTATTTTTCTCTAGACATTGGAAAATGTACAATACCCATGAATACTTTAATAAAATTGTAATATCTTTTTACTTTTCTAAAGTTAACTAGAAAATAGTGTATTAATTGCAGAAGATTTAAATTTCTGTCATTCTGTAAAAAATGTATATATATGCATATACCTTACAATTAGATTGCCAGTCATCATGTGGCTACAAAATTTAAGACTGATGTATCTAAAATGAATTCAGAATATGAAATATTTAAAAATGATTTATATCATATTACAATCATGCAACAAAATCTCAGTGACAATAACTTGATTTATCAATTTTATTATTCTAAGGTTCATTTTCACTTTACAAATAGAGTCTTAATTATATAAATATATATAATTTTATATTCATCTTTGACTGAAAACCTCTGCAAGTCCACCTAACATTGGCCAGAAGCAAATGATAGATATTTGTCAGGCAATATTGAACGGAGAAAAAAATAAAGAACAAAGTTTCTGAAAGTGGGGATTACCCAGACAATATTGAAACTGCCAACTTGCACTTTAAAAAACATCTATACATAAATATTGCTTGACTTTTGAGTACAGTGTGATTCATTCTTTTGAAAAGTATATAACTTTAATATCTTGCCATAGTTTAATTGTTTTAACTTCCTTTAATTTAGATTCTCCATTTATCCTTAATGGAAATATCTTACTTAATATCTCTGACCATATGGGTGCGGATTTTACATCGGTAGTCTTCATACTACAACTTTGTATCTAATAATATTATTAAAAAATCATTTGAATTATGCCAGAGGAGTACAACTTAGTGGAAAAAAGAAAGTGGCAGAAAAATTAAATTTATGCTTACTCTTTTAATGAGAATTCATGTTATCTCCCATTTCTCTCCTCTCTCTCTTAACTGTCTCTCTTACTTTCAGATGTTCAGCAAGTAAGGCTTTATATTTTTATGAAATACAGTGGCTTAGTATAAGTATTTAATTCCAGTTGATTCTCAAGATTATCGTCATATATTGACTTAAAAAGAATCTTAAATAAACACCCTAAGAAATGGCTTTATCCTGAAGAAACATTTAATAAAGGATAAAAACAAAAATCTGGTTTCAAACCAGTTTGATATTCAAACCAATTTGATATTCAAACTGATACTCAACTTATGTCAACTTGTCAATTATTCATCTCTTTTATCATTAAGAAAGAAAATATACTTTGAATTGATTTTCTCTCTTTTCTGACTCTGGTATTTAATTGTGGCCTTAGATTTTTCCTCTAAGATATTTTGTCTCTTTCTAGCAGTATATTTTGTTGTACATGCAAGGTCAAGAGATGTTAAGGGGTCATTAAAAAAAATCCTTTTATTTTAGGTTCAGGGGTACACGTGCAGTTTTGCTATATAGGTAAATTGCATGTTGTGGGTGTTCAGTGTGCAAATTGTTTCATACGCCAGGTACTAAATGTAGTACCTGATGCACTATTCACAAGAAGGCCTTTTCAAAAGCAACTTAAATATATTATTTGTCTCTAAAGCTTTTTTCCCATTTGTGATATATGCAACTTAACCTTGTTTTCCTCTTCATAATGAATAATTACCCATAAACAACAAAAAACAAAACATATCAATTAAAGAGGAAAATGCACCCTTTGAAACATTCTGAATTTGTAAATGACTTCATGTTTTAAAATGTTCCTGATAAAGTTCCTTGGAGAAAATAATTTATATGATTTCCTGATTATTTTCTAAAGAGAATGAAGTGCCCATGTCGGAGTTACAGACTCTATTTGAATCTTCCCCCAATTTTACATTCTATGTTATATGTTAAATAAAATGGTTTTCTTAATTAAACTCTTACTCAGAATTCTTGGTTTTATCTTAATGGTATCATCAATGATGTTAGTTCCTTTTGTTCTAGTGTCATTTTTCAAGGAGAAACGTATTGTGTAGCTTTCTGAAGATTATTCTCTGCATGGCAAACCATAGAAACAAACAATTCAATGCTCTGTGAACTTTGCCCCTACTGGTCAGGGTTTGAAGTCACTGCTTGGGGCCACTGGCACTGTCAACATTTTGATACAACCACACCTGTTTGCCATCGTATTTGTTTTCTGTAACTACTTTTCAAAAACCTTTAAATTCCACACTTAAAATTTTATCCCTACTGCTTTGGAAAGTTTATTCCTAAATAAAACTTAGAGGGACAAAGTTTCCTCTTCAGGTTTTGACTGAAACATTAACAGTAATATTTATATACCTCTCCTGGAACCTTTGAATTCTATCTTTAAGAATACATTAAATGTTTGCAATATTTTATGTAACACTGTTAATATGTATGTAGGCCTGTGTACAGACAGATAGACTGAGTTTTACCATATGACATGTTAAACTATGTTACTTAAAGAGAAAATGAGTCAATGTGACTGGTGTTGGCATTATTTTAATAAAAACATATTCTTTTCACTGTTAGTAATGTTGAAAGGAATATTATTGGTACACAATTTAATTAACATAATGATGACATCCATTACACTGTAGTGATTATGGTCAGCTGGTTGTCTTATGATGTGTTTGTGTTTTGGGGGATAGACATCAAGCTGAAATCACTGAAAAAAAATCATTATAAATTTTAAACTCTACATTATCAATACCTATTGATTTTCACAAGACATAATATGCTTTCAAGTATGATGTTTCCTTTACTCTAAGTATATCTTAACAAAAGTCACGTGTATATTTTAAAAGCAATAGGGTTGAAAAATATCACAACTTTCTGAGTTTACTTCCTTAGCCCTTGGCCAATATCAATTTGAGTATTCAGTATCCCAATTTTATCTTCTGTTCTTCTGCAGTTATCTTGGTCAGGATTACATCTTGGTCCACATGATTTCTCATCTATGTGTTTGTTAGTCCTGAGAAATTTGCAACACATTTGCTTCTTTTGCAATTAAAGGCGTATGATTATTCTGTGGGTCTTCAGATATAGCACTTGCATCTCTTTCTTGATAGGTATGAATATGTTTTGTTACCAATTGAGTTCTTTTACATTCATTCAAATTTGATAAAGGAATTAATAAATTACTAATAGAACAATATCTAAGCCAGGTGCACTATTAATGAAAAACTTTTTTTTTCACTCTTTGATTGCTTCTCTTGCTATTGTCAAATTTAACTTTTCACCAAAAGTTTATAGTTGAAACAGTGGTAGTAAAAATTTATTTCTATCCATCTAAGTGATATTTTCTACTTTTAAAATACCATGAGCAATCTTGACTTGTGTTTTAGATGCTTTTGATACATTTTACGTAATTTATTTTAGTCAGAAACACCAATTTTGTTCTCTTAAATGAAACATTATTATAAAAATGGCTGTAAAGTTAAACAGTACATTAGTAGAGGATAAATAATCAATGGTTTGAGACTTTAATTTATAGTCATCTATAAGATTTTAATGCAGGATTTTTCTTGGTCACTTTGCCAGCATGGACTTCTGTTGCCAGTGACAACCCCCTGGGGCCTCTCTCAGCTCCAGGCCTGCCACAGGGGGCAACCTGCCCATTCAACCTGCCAGGCCGTGCCTGGTTTGCACACTCGTTCAGCCCACAGCTGGGCTGGGCATGCCCCAGTCCGCCTGTATTACAGCTTGTACCTGAATCCAGCATTTCCTGAGTTCTTGTCCTGCATCCAAGAAGAATGAGGTTATACTGACAATCCAAGGGCAAAGAGAGCAGGTAATAGTTTCACTGAGTGACAAAACAGATCTCAGTGGAGAGAGGACCACTGAACTTGGGTGGTTTCTCCCTCAGTGTGGCTGGGTCCAGGACTTTTATGGGCTCAAAATGGGGAGTGTGTGCTGATTGCTTTATGAGTATGTGAAAAAGTTTAAAAGAAAGACACAACTCAAAGGTGGCCATGAAAGTGTAAAAAAAAAACAATTAGGAAAGGGGAGGTACATGAAAAATAGGTGAAGGGTGAGGATCAATCAGAAGAAACCACGCTAAATGGGAAGACAGGCTTTCAATCTAGTCTATGGATTTATGCAGGATGTGTAGCTAGACTTTAAACTGTCTTTGGCTTGAAGATCAGTTTCACTGGGGACCCTCCCCTATCTGCCTAGGACTTAGACTACCTCCTGCTGCTATTATTCCTTCCTCTGAAAAGGCATATTTAACTTCTATTAGGATAAGTATGCTTACCACTTTTAACTATGTCATGATGACAGGGAGTGCTTTTTTTGGAAAACAGCAGTCAGAACTCTCTTAGAGACCTATCTGTGGATCTCTGGTAAAAGGGAGCTATTGTCTGAGGCTCTGGTTGCGTGACTGTTTGGAGTTTGATGGCCTGAAGGTAAGAAGAGACAAGCCAGGTTATTAGAAGACATGTATCAAAACAAGAGGGTAAGCACAGCTCAAAAATGACAAGGCTGCCAACATGACAAGAAAACTGGTAGCTATAGTTTTGCCTGCTAAGATTTTGGTGCATTGAGCTTGGCTTTGGTTAGCTCCCTTGGTCTTAATTTCCCAAGAAAAGAAACCTCCATGTTATGGACACCGTATCTACCCCTATCACCTGTCAGGGTTTGCAGGATAATTGCCCGGAACTAGAAGATTAATTCATATTTTTACATTACCCATTCTTTTTGTTTCTTCTGAGCTGCAGCCAGAGATCGTTGGTTGGTTCACAAGAATAAGCAAGATTAGCATAAAATGCAGACAGAAGCTGTAAACAACTAATGAGACTAGAATTGAATAGCAAGTGTATGATAAGTTTTCAAACATAAGTTCTCTTTCTTCAGTCCTCTTTTGTATTAAAAACAAATCATGATAGGACTGATTTGTTTGCAAAACATACTTTAGTCTTATACTTGACCAGATTATTTGCCTTTTAAAATTGGCTCTGATGTAACTCTGTTTCGTAAGGAATCTCAGATAACACTATTTAAAGCCAAGTCCAGCCATGGGTTTTTACCCCCAAATACCTACAAGTTGGGTATATTCGTGTCTTCTTGAGGTCCCAGATAACTTAGGACTCCTGGGCCTGTCAGAAAATGAAATTCTTTATTTGCACAGATGAGGAACCCTGTACATGGGCTGTGTAGACAAGGTATGAGGCCACTTTTCCCAAGAGACTTTTATTGCCTCTACAAGTCAAACTTGATTCATTAAAGGAAAGCACACCTTTCCAGTGAAAGCCTTGGTAAAATAACCAGTTTCTCCAATTACGTTCTGTTGCAAAAGAAAATGGATTCTTATTGGATGTATGTGAATAACATGCAATAAGTTGTCTTAAGTTAAGAATACTCACAAATAATTTTCCAATTTCTGAATTCTGGAGAAACCAGGAAGAGAGAAATAAATATGCTCCAAATTTTGTTCACAGTAGTATACCTTATTCAATTGTTAAAAGCTGTAAAGACCTCAAAATAAATATTTTCCTGACTTTGAAAAATAAAGGATCAGCAACATTTTAAACAAAAATGTTAAAAAAAGATGACTTCAGTTTTCTATTAGTTCCATCTATTCAGTTAACTCTTGTTCTGCTTCATATTTATGAACATTTCAGCTCCTCATTAGTTCTGAAAGTTCCTCTATTCCCATGTCACAGTCTCAAAGGTTATCAGAAACCTGATTTGAGAGCATCTGTCAAGATCCTACAACTGATCATAAACTACCTTTTGAAGAGGATTAAAACAGGATAACAATTGTCTGTGATTGACACAATGTCCAGGGTAGTTATAATAAAAAACATGATTCACAAAGAAATTTGGTTATTTCTGTGATTTACAAAAACTTAATGTAATAACCCTAATTATGTTTGATAGTATATACTCAGACATTAGAATTTTAGAAATCCCATACAATTTTAGAACATATATTATTCACTAAAATATAACCTGAAGGAGATTAAACCTTATTTTTGTTTTGACAATCCCATGTAACTAAACATGTCAAATAATCATGTTTATCTCTCTTTTGGATACTCCAGGGGCCCTCTGTAACATCCAAAAGTTAGGGGTTAGAAAAGACTAGTCTAAAGCAGAAATTTGATTTTGGGAAGCCTATCAAACTTGTTAAAGGTTAAAACAATTGATATTGTGAAATAGAATTCCAGATTCCTACAAGTCATTTATTTAGCCAAAATGATAACTCAAAATTTTTTAAACAAGCAAAAACCTTTACTCATTAAGAGGGAAGACAGCTTCTAAACAATCTGTCTCTTGTCTTTCCTTCTTTTTCAGCATTCTCAAAGCTAACAAAAATCTTTCATGATCCTTTAGTATTACATGGAAATGTTTTTTGAGAGAATGCCAAATTTCACCCTTGCATTTGTCTACTATTTAGGTTAACCCCAATTTTTTAATGAAACATTATAGATAAATTTATCCAATCTTAACTAGTTTGATCATGAGGTGAGATTCTTACAACCTTTCTATAATCTTTCACCAATTTTTGTTAAAGAGCATATCAGTGCCTTCAGAAAGCCTTGCATGCTTTTATTCTAATATTTTATTTACAGAATAACCAAATAATATCCTTGAGAGTTTAGTCACTAGGTTCACACATAGAATTTGTCTTAAAAGATTAATTTATACAAACCCTCCACAACTAGTTGAAATGTTTACCTTTATTGTATCTAATTTAAAATAATCTTTAGGCAAAAATGTATATTTATATTATGAATGATAGTATATACTCAGACATTAGAATTTTAGAAATCCCATACAATTTTAGAACATATATTACTCACTGAAATATAACCTGAAGAAGATTAAACCTTATTTTCCTTATTTTTATTTTGACAATCCCATGTAACTAAACATGTCAAAAATGTACATTTCCATGCCTTCTTATAATATTTTACTAAAAATACATTTTACTTTCCTTACACACCTTGCATGTAAATCTATTTTCAGTAGTTTCAATTACATGATATAATGGTAATTCTTAGCAATTCTTAATTTTGATGTAAAACCTGGTAAGTTATTTTAATTATATACTAGGTGCAGAAAAGGTCTGACTCTTTCAAGCATAGGTGCATGGTTAACTCCACGTGTCCCCAGGCCTTACCAAACTCTAAAGCAGGCAAGCCAGAAAATTTTCAAAGACCAAAGAATCTGTTTATGACCTTAAAGAATTTAGTAAACCTAATATCTGACCTTCATGACTTAAACCACATGTTTACATTCTGAAGGCATTTTAACTTCAGCAACAAAATTTGAAACTGCCTTTTATTTCTTAAAGTCATGTGAACTAAAAGGCATTACAGCTTTTATTCTTCCTTCAAAAATATTTGATCTAAGCACTTATTTTTCTTTCAGCCAATTAACTAGAGCTCTTTTTATATAAACATCACAAGCATGATATATATATATATATGTATATATGTATACACACACACACACACACAAAGATCCAATCATAAGATTTTTCTTTTCTTTTCTCTCTTCTCTTCTCTTCTCTTTTTCTTTTCAAAGTGGAGTCTCACTCTGTCACCCATTCTGGAGTGCAGTGGCACAATCTCAGATCACTGAAACCTCTGCCTCCCAGGTTCAAGCAATTCTCTTGCCTCAGCCTCCCAAGTAGGTGGGATTACAGTGCAAGATTTTCATTGGCAATCTCTTAATGAATTATTGGCCCCAGGGTGGAGCCCTTCAAGAAACAGAGCTAGGAAAACCTGTAGTTTCTATAGCTTAGTAAGCAGGCAGAGCTGGAAGACAAAAACAGATTTTGAATGGGATATATCTGTTTTTAATTCTTGGGATTCCAGGAGGAAAACTTTTTTTTTTTCCAAAACAGGATCAGTGGCACCTTCTCTATTTTTCTGAAGGAGTCCCAGGCTATCAGAAGTTACCTTAGGGCCTCTCCTATGTGCATTAAGCATGGCAAGACAAATGGAGAAAAATAATTCCATTGATTGAGAAGAAAAAAACCTTTTTTCCAGAAAAACAAGATCCATGAAGACCAGACATATAAATACTTTTAAATATACCTATATCTTGGATATCTAATTATAATTAAGTTGAGTGCTCTTTTTTTTTTATTTTTAAGTCCTATTAAATCTCTTATTACCTGACGTTAGCCAGCCAAATGGCCAATACTTCTGGCTTTTGAACCTAAGAAAGGGAGAGAATATAATGATTTTTATCATTCCTACAACCTGTTTGTACAGAGACAGAGAAACCAGAACTCTGACAAGTAGAAGCTATTGCCCTTTTGCCAGCATGTCAAGCTCCTGGGTTCCCTTCCCCCAAGCTATGGAGCCCTATCAACCCCAGAGTACTGTGAAGAGGGAGCAGACAAAGAGCTTATATGCATACTGTAAAAGTTGTCTCTCCTCAAGAGATTTGCTCAGTTAAATTTGTAATTTCTTCCCAGTTCAATTTTAAGCCAAGCACTTTAAGGTTTGGGGAAATTAAATTTTCCCCAATTTAGGGGATGCATCCCTAGGAAGTGTCCTGTGGTATGGGGACAAAATTACCCATCTGCAAAGAGAGAATAGAGGAGGAAAAAGGAAAAAGAAGGCTTTTTTTCAAAGGAGTCTCAGTTATTCAGGATGTACTCGAGAAAAGTAAAAACTGAACCTGGTTGGTTATCCATCTGCAAAGAGGTAGGAAAGGCACCTTTGTCCCTTTATCTTTCCAGCAAAAGCCCAGGATAGCTGAGGGAGAGAAAAAAAAGGGCATTGTCTATTTTTCTTCCATCTTTATATACTTAAGTCCCAGAGACTTTGGCAGGTGCCAGCATGGAGGCCAGTGCAAACTTCACCCATGTAGCAGGGAGATCTAATGGGTAGGAATTATTCACCCTCACCGATGTGTTGCCTATCTTTCCACTGTCTTTGGGTTCCCTAGACCTCATCTATGCCATGGATGTGAGCATGACCTCTGTCCGTAAAATGGTGGAGGTTGGGGAGGCCAACTGGCAGGAATTAGTCATGCTTACCCTGCACTGTGTCCTTGAGTTTTGTTGCCATATGCCTCTGGACCCCTCAGATCCAGTTTTACTTTCTAGGGCTTCAACCCAAAACTTGAAATTAAGTTTTGGACAAACAGTTTCCTCAGGAAGGTACAGGGATTCATTCAATTAAGTCACAGGTAGCCCTTGCCAAATTCTAGTCAGCGGCTGGTGGGGCAACTCTTCCCTTGCTTTGTTATCATAAACAGATGCTAAGGTAAAGTTGTGGAACTGGGTCCCCCTCAAACAAGGGATAGGTTAGGTCATGTGAATTGGGGACCTAACCTAGTAAGATGCCTCCTAAAAGGAAAAAGTAACCTCTTGCATAGAAAATGCCACGTATTTGCTGGGCTATGTTAACTCCTGACATGGAGGAGAAAAGGAAAAACAAAAAGCATAAGTTCAGGGGAGGGGAAGGCACCGGAGGAAAAAAGCTTCTTGCTCTATACAAATGTGTTTCTTCCAGAACGGAAAAAATGTAATTGCTGCATCCTTCTTCCTTCCAAGAAGAAATGGAAACCACATTGTCCTGAATTGCATTTTTGATGACTGGGTCAAGTGCCCATTCTACCCAGTAACATTGTCTCTGAAGTTTGCAACAACACCCTTAACATTATAAAAGAAGATAAATGAGCCATGACATCCTTAAAAGGAAGAAGGAAGATGCCACAGAAAAAAATGGAATGGAACACAGCCAACATTCCCAACCCCCAAGGGTGACAGAAGGCGGGTGACAACATCCCCTGCAGCCACGTTATTCATTTCTTAATTGGCTGACAGAGACTTGGTGCTTTATCTGCCTTCAGAAAAAGTCTGAGGACAAGAAGACTCAGAAAACATCAAAAGTCATAGGTCCCCATTCACTCACCCTTCCAACAATTCCGGACAAGCACCCCCAAAATAATGCAGTATTTTTCTTGGTCACTTGGCCAGCCCGGGACCTGGGAGCTGGCAACACTCTTGCCCTGGCCTTGCTTGATCCCAGCTCTGCCGCAGGAGGCACCATGCCCACTTGGCCCAGCAGGACAGACCTGGCTTGTGCACTAGCTCAGACCACAGCTGGGCTGGGCATGTCACAGTCCACCTGTGTCACAGCTCTTAACTGCATTCAGCAATTCCAGAATTCTTGTCCTACACCCAAGAAGAATGAGGTTATCCTGAAAACTGAAGGGTGAAGAGGGTGGAAAATTATTTTATTGAGTGACAAAACATCTCTCAGTGGAGGGGGGATGTGAAGGTGGTACTTCACCCAAAGTTGGGTGGTCTCTCCCTCAGTGTGGCTAGGTCTGGGGCTTTTATGGGCTCAGAATGAGGAGTCATGCTAATTGGTTTGTAAGTATGCAAAAAAGATTAAAACAAAGGCATCACTCAAAGGTGCGCGTGACAGTGTAAAAAAATCAATTAGGGAAGGGTAGGCATATGTAAAATAGGTGAAGGGTGAAGATCAATCAGAAGAAACACGTCCAATAGGAAGAGAGGTTCTCAATATGGTCTATGGATTTACTTGAGACTTGCAGCTAGGCTTTAAGCTGTCTTTGGCTTGAAAGTGAACCCACCTCTATCTGCCTAGGAATTTGACAACCTCATGCCACTGTCAATTTCATGGGTTTTCTGTGGCCTGTCTGATATTGAATGGTTGTTTCAAGCACTGAAACTATCATTTAAGACCTTACATATTTATTAATATTCCATCAAGAAAGTTTGTTATGGTAGCTAATGAAGATTCAGTTCACTAGAAGGCAATATGAGTTATGTACTTATTATTGTAAAGGGCCATAGAAGAAAATTCTGAACAAACAAAATCATGGCCAAAGTATTTTATGTCACATTACTGTGAGAATTTACCCCTTATCTAATATTTTGACTAAGGCAACTAGTTCAGAATTAGTAAAGAAGACCAGAAATGGAAAAACAGAAATATTTTTTAATTTGTATTTTTAACAATAATTCCATGAATAAAGGTTACTATGAAACTTGAATAATCTAAAATAATACATTTTTACAAAACACTTTTGCATGGTTGTCCCTTTGGTGGTGATCTGTGGGTCATTTCTAGGGATAGTGTAGTTATACAATAAATCAATATATATAAATTATTTAGTAATGAAATAAATTATGAAATATTAGAAATAACAACTATGAAATTGTTAAAAAAAGGCCAAAATTCAACTAGTCAGAAATAAATGTAAAGACCTTATAAAAACATACTATTCTCATTTGAAAATACTGTGATATTATTTTTATTCTCTACGTCTAATTTCAATTAATTTTGAACCAAAATTTGTTTTCTTAGATGCAATCACTAAAGGAAATTTTAACTGGCAAATACATTATTTAAAGAAGGTCAGTTTAAAAGATAAGGATAGGTCTTGAGTGTGCTATTATTCCATAGAATTTGAAATTAGATTTTTCTTTAGGGAGTATAATAATAGAAGTGTATCCACTGTTGTTTTGAGGTTACTTTAAGATTAAAATACAATATTATAGTCAACATAGCAAATGGATTCTGGTTGCTTTCCTTGATCTAGATATTATATGTTGAACATTCATAGTAACCATTTATCTTCATTTTGAGAATATAAATGCTGGGTGTTAGAAGCATTCTATTTATAGTTTTAGTACAAGGTTGAATGCACTTATCACACTTCATTGGTTGCACATTTTAGACTTAGAAAAAGTGTTAAGAGTCTTTTTTATTGATTCACAGGCTAAGCAATTTCATTTTTTGTTTTCACACTTTGACCTACAACCCTAGGATCCATTAGGGCACTACAATAGCAAGGTGTAGACACATCAACAACAAAGAAATAGAACTAAAATGACAGTGTCTCCAGCTAGAGATGCATTGACAGACCTGAAAATTCAAACACAGAAAAGGCAGGTTTTTTTCATGCTGGGAAGTGGAGTTCTCAAGGGAGCCATCTCAGACTGAAGAACATGATATGAAAATCAATAAAGGCCCTATTGTGCTACTGAAGTGTCCAGGAAGTGTCATTTTATATCTTGCTAGTAGATATCTAAAGGAAGTTAAAGCTACTTTGCTCACAGTAATTGGATGAATCCTCTTTCATCAGTGGTCTATTTTGCTGTTCAATGTAAATGCGAAATAGACTGTGGGGTCCTGTTTGAAATGGAATATTATGAAAGTGAATTGTGGAAACTGTTAGTTTTTTTTCACATATGTAAGAATGGAATCACTGATGTTTTCTACTCTCAAAATTCCTTTAATGACATGTGAATTTAAAGAACTAACTGTAAATACTGGGCAAATTGACAGAAATTGTGGTTGGGGAAACATCATGTTGGTTAACCAAGGAAATAAACTTAAAAGGCATCATTGCAAATATCAAGATGATTTGCAGAAGTTGAATTATTGATTTGAAAGTTTTAATTTTGTAAATATATATTGCATTAAGCTGGAAAAGTTATATGTTCGGAGTTATTTAGGTTGGTGCAAAAGTAAATGTGGCTTTTGCCTTCAAAGGTAATTGTAAAACCACAATTACTTTTCACCAACTTGATAACATAGATATTATTTCCAGAATTTCTAGAATCTTTATTGCTTTATACTACTGAATATCTTGTTTTCTAAAATTGCTATAATAGAAACTTTGAGAATTCTATGGCAGTTATGTGCGGTTTATCCAAAATCACTTGCCAATTTTTTCTTAGCATTTTACACCAAGTATATTTCTCCTATAAAAATTCCAATAGTATCTTATTGCTACTACATACTGTTTGAAAGAGAATAAGGGGAAATAGTTATTGAAACTTGAGGTTTCTATTTTAGATTCTACACTTTATTTTCCTTTTACTTCTTTTTTATTGCACAAATAGTTTGAAATGCTCTAAATCTTTAAATTGACATAGTTATCCTGAAAATTTAAAAACTTCAGAATATGAATGTTTACTTAATTAAAATGACTTTTATTGTTTATCAGTTAGTGCACAACCCTAGAGGTCAGAATTTGTTTATTCAATAAGCAATTTTTGAGAAATGACTGTACAAAAATAACTGTGTACTACACTGGCCCCATAAAACCCAGTGTATACCTCAAAGGTGAAAATAGTTAGACAAAATCAGAAGTGAAAAGATAAGGGGACAAAGATGCTTTAATTGGGAAGTGAAGAAATTAGGACTATGTTAATTACACACACTGCTATAAGCTGTCTCAGTGTATATGGCAAAGCAAATACATTGTTGTCATTTTGAAACCCTAAAATCTATCTCAAGGGTATAAAATGTTTTACTTTTAAATAATGCCATATATAAATGTAAGTATATATGCATATATAAATGTAAATGTATATAAATGTATATATAAATGTGTATATAAAGTATATATAAATAAATGTATATATAAATATATAATGTATATAAATGTATATATGTGTATAAATGTATATAAATGTAAATGTATTTATAAATGTAATTTATATATAAATATATAAATGTTTTACTTTTAAATAATGCCATATATATATCATGTCAGATTTGAATAATCATTTTTCATACCATTTTTTATAAATTAATCTTTAAAAGATGGTATAATGTACTTAGTTAAGATGTGTCAATAACGCGAGACTGTATTTTAAAATAGTACCCAGGACTAAGGGAGTAGTGGAGAAACAGCCAGGAAATTTAGGTAAGAGTCAGAAGGCTAAATCAACCAAATGACAAATGCAGTGAAAGTTGCTTTTATATTAACATATAAATGGTGACATAGTGATTGTCTCATTGCAGAAATTGTTTTATAATTAATGGCTCTTGAACATCTTTTAGGGTTTTAATGAAAGGGCTTCTATGAAATTTTAAAATTAGTAAAATAATGAAATTACATTACCTGGAAGACTTCTATTGAGGTAAAAATTAACCATGTTATTTTACCAGTGATACTATTTAGCAATGGCTAGAGAGCAAGGAAGTAAGGGGATTGTTTTACCAGTAGAGTCTAAGGGCGTGCACCAAAGATGACCGAATAGGAACAGCTCCGGCCTCCAGCTCCGAGCGTGAGCAACACAGAAGATGGGTGATTTCTGCATTTTCAGCTGAGGGACTGGGTTCATCTCACTAGGAAGTGCCAGACAGTCAGTGCTGGTCAGCTGGTGCAGCCCGACTAGCGAGAGCTGAAGCAGGGTGAGGCATTGCCTCACCTGGAAAGTGCAAGGGGGAAAGGAATCCCTTTTCCTAGCCAAGGGAAACTGAGGCACACAACACCTGGAAAATCGGGTAACTCCCACCCGAATACTGCTCTTTACCAAGGGTCTTAGCAAACGGCACACCAGGAGATTATATGCCACACCTGGCCCAGAGGCTCCCATGCCCACGGAGCCTCCATCATTGCTAGCACAGCAGTTGGAGATCTAACTGTAAGGCAGCAGGGAGGCTGGGGGAGAGGCACCCGCCATTGCTGAGGCTTAAGTGAGTAAACAAAGCCACCGGGAAGCTTGAACTGGTGAAGCACACCGCAGCTCAAGGAGGCTGGTCTGCCTCTGTAGACTCCTCCTCTGGGGACAGGGCATAGCTAAACAAAAAGCAGCAGAAACCTTGGCAGAGGTCAATGCCCCTGTCTGATAGCTTTGAAGAGAGCAGTGGATCTCTCAGCATGGAGGTGGTTGAGATCTGAGAACGGACAGACTGCCTGCTCAAGTGGATCCCTGACCCCTGAGTAGCCTAGCTGGGAGACATCCCTCACTAGGTGCAGACTGACACCTCACACTTAAATGGTGGGGTACACCCCAAGATGAAGCTTCCAGAGCAAGAATCAGACAGCAACATTTGCTGTTCAGCAATATTCTATCTTCTGCAGCCCCCGCTGCTAATACCCAGGCAAATAGGGTCTGGAGTGGACCTCAAGCAAACTTCAATAGACCTACAGCTAAGGGTCCTGACTGTTAGAAGGAAAATTAACAAACAGAAAGGACACCCACAACAAAACCCCATCAGTACGTCAGCATCATCAAAGACCAAAAGCAGATGAAACTACAAAGATGGGGAAAAAGCAGTGCAGAAAAGCTGGAAATTCAAAAAATCAGAGCGCATCTCCCCTCTAAAGGAACGCAGCTCATCACCAGCAACGGAACAAAGCTGGATGGAGAATGACTTTGACGAGCTGAGAGAAGAAGGCTTCAGTCGATCAAACTTATCTGAACTAAAGGAGGAACTACGTAACCAGAGCAAATAAACTAAAAACTTTGAAAAAAGAATGGTGAATGGATAACTAGAATAATCAATACAGAGAAGACCTTAAAAGAACTGATGGAGATGAAAACCATAACATGAGAACTATGTGACAAATGCACAAACTTCAGTAACTGACGCGATCAACTGGAAGAAAGAGTATCAGCGATTGAGGATCAAATGAATGAAATGAAGTGAGAAGAGAAGTGTGGAGAGAAAAGAGTAAAAAGAAATGAACAAAGCCTGCAAGAAGTATGGGATTATGTAAAAAGACCAAATCTACGTCTGATTGGTGTGTCTGAAAGTGACAGGGAAAATGGAACCAAGTTGGAAAACACTCTTCAGGATATCATCCAGGAAAACTTCCCCAACCTAGTAAGGCAGGCCAACATTCAATTTCAGGAAATACAGAGAACACCACAAAGATACTCCTTGAGAAGAGCAACTCCAAGACACATAATTGTCAGATTCACCAAGGTTGAAATGAAGGAAAAA
>NW_012121043.1:9750434-9757299 GCF_000951035.1 Colobus angolensis palliatus | reverse complement strand
AAGGAGGAGTTGGTACCATTCCTTCTGAAACTATTCCAATCAATAGAAAAAGAGGGAATCCTCCCTAACTCATTTTACGAGGCCAACATCATCCTGATACCAACGCCTGACAGAGATACAACAAAAGAAGAGAATTTTAGATCAATATCCCTGTTGAACATTGATGCAAAAATCCTCAATAAAATACTGGCAAATGGAATCCAAGGATCTAAATTTCATTTACAGAGCTGGCAAAATATGATGAGACCATCCCTCCTTCTCCATCAATCAGTGGTGCTGGCTCTCTCTCTCTCTCTCTCTCTCTCTGTCACCCAAGCTGGAGTGCAGTGACAACAACATCTCACCTCATTGCAGCCTTCACCTCCTGGGTTCCTCCTGCCTCAGCCTTGATTAGCTGGGAATACACGCATGGGCCACCACGTCTAGCTGATTTTTGTATTTTTAGTAGAAATGGGGTTTCACCATGTTGACCAGGCAGGTCTCAAACTCCTGACCTCAACTGATCCACCTGCCTTGGCCTCCCCAAATGTTGGGATTCCTGGCCCCTATAATATATTTTCTTGATTAGTCATTTCAACTGAGATTTATAAAAGTAAAATGTTTTTTGAGAAGATCTAAATTCAAGTGACAAAATTAAAAGTGTATTTTATCAATTCTAAGATGCACATTTTTCTCATTTTATTATCTGTGAAGTTGGAATCCATTTTACAATTAATGGCAACTTAGCACTGTGTAAAAGTTAAGCTAGCAATTTATTTATTTTTCTTATGCAGTAACACAAATCATGACACATAATTTATAGCCTCTTAGAGTTGATATATGGAATCTAATGATATACATGGCAATTTAAAACAACGAATAGCCATATTTACACTGTGATTGAATAGCAGCTATAATATCTGAAAACAATAGGGAGCAGAGTTTAATTCACCTGTATAGGTTCCATCAAAATTTTTCTCGTTTTTTTATCTTGCTAGTCCTAAACATTCAGTTTCATTTCCTAAAGTTATCTACGTGAAAAAAAAAGCTTTTTTTCCCTATATTGAAACTCCTCTCTCCTCTTTATCCTCCATAGTACTTATAGCTATATGTCTAAAATAATTCAATTATGCTATACTCTTTATTTAAATTTCTCAGTCCTTCTATAGCATTTTCAGGATACATTTCCAACCCCAGCATGACATACAGAATCCATTATGATCTGGTTCCCATTCACCTTTGTTTTTCATTGCTCTCCACTTTTGATCTCCACCCCATCTATCTTTACCAAGCTATCTGGATTCCCCAACCATGAAACTTCCTTATAATTGCACATGTTGTATTCTCTGTTAAGTACTTTGTCTTGTACAATTATTGAACATAATGTAACATCAATAGATTTTCCTAAAGAAATGAATAAACTGAATGGACAATAATGGATTGGTCATTTATGTGTATCAAAAACAGCAATCTAATTACTTAGAAAATTTCTAAAAAGGTCAATTTCACTCACATAGATTTTTTTTTTTTTTGAGACAGGGCCTTCCTCTGTTGCCCAGGCTGGAGTGCAGTGTGTAATCATGGCTCACTGCAGCCTTGACCTACTGCCCTCAATCTGTCCTCTCACCTCAGCCTCCCGAGTAGATGGGACAACAACACATGCCACCATGTGTTTTTAATTTTTGTAGGGATGGCTCTCACAATGTTGCCCAGGCTTGTGGGCAACTCTTGGGCTCAAGTGATCCTCCTGCCTCCGCCTCCCAAAGTGCTAGGATGACAGACATGAACCACTGTGCCCAGCCACGTATAGTTTTTACAATCACATTTCTGCTATTTATTCCTTTTACTAATTAGCCTATATGCACATGAATGTTAATACAAAAAGCTTGAGATGTTTTGTTGTCAGCCCCCCAAGTGTGTTTCAATTCAGACCTTTTTAAAAATTACCCCAAGCTCTAGTACCTGTTCATATCTGTTTCATGCACGAATAAGATGATAGCACTGTTTTAGGGGAAAACAAGATGATCTCATGAAATGGGTTCTACCCATTAAAAGACAATTTTCTCAGTTATTTTCAAGTGTCTTCTTGGGTCTCACTGTCAAGAATTGTTCACTCACTTTAGTACCTGGGATAAACATTTTTAGTGGGTCTAGGATTCTATGTTGATCTCACCCTACTTAATTATTTTTAAAATGAACTTTCTAAAATTTAACATGTATAATAATTGTCTGAAAAATTATATAAATCAAAACTCCTAGGACTCACCCTAGGGTTCTGTTTCTTTAGATTAAGGAATGTGTTCTCATAACATGCATTTTCAATAGACCTTACTTTTTAGAGCAGTTGTATCATATAGGATGTAGGAATCATGCAGGATGTAGTCACAGCAAAAATGAGCAGGAGGTAAGGAGATTTCTGTACACCCACTGCCCCCATATACACACAGCCTCTCCCATTATCAGTATCTCCCACCAGATTGGTACATTTGTTACAATTAGGAACCTACATTCACACCTCACTATCACTCAAAGTGCATGGTTTACATTAGGATTCACTCTTGGTGTTGTACATTTTACGGATTTGGATCATTGTACAATGACGTGTATCTGTAATTATACATTCATACAGAATGTTTTCACTATTCCAAACATTCTCTGTGCTCTGCCTATTAGTCATTCACCCCACCCCCCAATACTAAAGTATACAGCTAACAAAATCTGATCATTTCATGTCAACCACTGACTTTTTACTGCCCCCATAGCTTTGCCTTTTCCAAAATGCCATACAGTTGGGATCACACAGGATGTCGTCTATTCAAATTGGCTTCGCTCACTCACTAATATGCATTTAGGATTCCTCCAGGTCTTTTCCTGGCTCTGTAGCTCATTCTTTTTGCACTGAATAATATTCCATTTTCTAGAGGTACTGCTGTTGATTTTTTCATTCACCTACTGAAGGGCATCTTGGTTGCTTCCAAGTTTGCAACTTATGAATAAAGCTGCTCTAAATATCTGTTTGCAGGGTTTGTGTGGATACAAGTTTTGAACATCTTTGGTTAAATACCCAGTAGTGTGATTTCTGAACCTTATAGTAAGAGGGTGTTTGTTTTTTAAGTAACTGCCAATCTTTCTTCCAAAACAGTTGTACTGTTTCTCATTGCCACTGCCAAGAATGAGAGTTTCTATGGCTCCACATCCTGGGTAGTATTTGGTGTTGTGAGTGTTTGAAATTTGGTCATTCTAATATGTGTGCAATGGTGTCTCATTGCTGTTTTCATTAACATTTCACTTATGTCATATAATGTGGAGCATCTTTTCATACGTTTTACTTGCCAGCTGAATGTATTCTTTGGTGAGGTATCGGTTCAAGTCTTTAGCTAACTTTTTTCCTAGAGTTGTTTACATTCCTGTTTTTGAGTTTTAAAAGATTTTTGTGTGTTTTGAATAGCAGTCCTTTATTTGTTATGTCTTTTGCAAATATTAATATTTTCTCTCAGTCTGTGGCTTGTCCTTCCATTTACTTAACAGTGTCTTTCACAGAACAGAAATTTGTAATTTTAATGAAGTCCAGCTTATCAATTTTTTTCATTGTTCATGATTTTGATGTTGTATCTGAAAAGCCATCACCAAACCCCACATCATGTAGACTTTCTCCTGTGTTGTCTTTTAGGAGTACTATAATTCTATGTTTTATGTTTAGATCTGCAATCCATTTTGAGTTCATTTACAAATCCATTTATGTGGGGTATAAGGTCTGTGTCTAGAGTTATTTTTTAAATGTAGATTTCCACTTTTTTCTCAACATTATTTATTAGAAAAAACTATCTTTTCTTCATTGCATTATCTTTCCTCTTTCATCAAACATCAGTTGACTATATTTTTGTGGCTCAATTTCTGGGCCATCTATTCTGTTTCATCAGTCTTTTTGCTATTCTTTTGCCAACACCACACTCTCATAATAACTGTAGGTTTAGAATGTTTTGAAATCTGATAATGTTAGTCTCAAACTTTGTTCTTATCCTTTAATATTTTGTTAACTACATTCTGAGTCTTTTTCCTCGCCATATAAACTTTTTAAAAAACTTTTGTTTTAAGTTCAGGGGTATATGTGCAGGATGTGCAGGTTTGTTACATAGGTAAATGTGTGTCATGGAGGCTGGTTGTACAGATTATTTTATCACCCATGTATTAAGCCTAGTATCCATGAGTTACTTTTTCTGCTTTTCTTCCTCCTCTTACCCTCCACCCTCTGATAGGCCCCAGTGTGTGCTGTTCTTCTCTATGCATCCATGTGTTTTCACTATTTAGCTCCTACTTATGAATGAGAACATATGATAATTGGTTTTCTGTTCCTACATTAGTTTGCTAAAGATAATGGTCTCCAGCACCATCCATGTCTCCCCAAAGGGCAGGTCTCATTCTGTTTCATGGATGCGTAGTCCTCCACGGTGTGTATGTATCACATGTTCCTTATGCAGTCTATCACTGATGGGCATTTGGGCTGATTCCGTATCTTTGATATTGTGAATAGTCCTACAGTGAAGATATGTGCACAGGCGTCTCTATAATAGAACAGTTCATATTTCTTTGAGTATATACCCAGTAATGGGATTGCTGGGTTGAATGGTGTTTTGCTTTTAGGTCTTTGAGGAATTGCCACACTGTCTTCCACTATGGTTCAACAAATTTATACTCCCACCAACAGGGTAAGTGAAAGTTTGCTCCACAACCTTACCAGCATCTGTTATTTTTTTTACTTTTAGCTATTCTGACTGGTGTGAGATGATAGCTCATTATTATTTTGATTTACATGACTCTGATGATTAGTGATGTTGAGATTTTTTTTCATATGCTTGTGGGGCAGATGTATGTCTTTTTTGAGAAGTGTCTGTTCCTGTCCTTTGCTCAGTTTTAATGGGGTTGTTCATTTCTTTCTTGTAAATTTAGTGTAAGTTTGTTATAGATGCTGGATATTAGACCTTTATCAGATGCATAGTTTGCAGAAATGTTCTCCCATTCTGTAGGTTATCTGTTTATTCTGTTAATAGTTTCTTTTGCTGTGCAGAAGCTCTTTGGTGTAATTAGATCCCATTTGTCAATTTTTGGTTTTGTTGCAATTACTTTTGGCATCTTCGTCATGAAATCTTTTCCTATGTCCTGAATGATATTGCTAGGTTTTCTTCTGGGGATTTCATAGTTTTGGCTTTTATACTTGACTCTTTAATCCACCTTGAGTTAATTTTTGTATATGGCATAAGGAAGGGGTCCTGTTTCAATGTTCTGTGTATGGCTAGCCAGTTTTCCCAGCACCATTTATTGAATAGTAGTCTTTTCTCCATTTCTTGTTTTTGTCAGGTTTGTTGAAGATCAGAAAGTTTTCTGTCTGTAGTCTTACTTCTGGATTCTCTATTCTGTTTCATTAGCCTATGTTTCTGTTTTTCTACCAGTACCAAGCTGTTTTGTTTACTGGTGGCCCTGTAGTATAATCTAAAATCTGGTAGCATGATGCCTTCAGCTTTGTTCTTTTTGCTTAGGATTTCCTTGGCTATTTAGGCTCTTTTTAAATTCCATATGAATTTTAAAACAGATTTTTCTGGTTCTGTGAAGAATGTCAGTGGTAGTTTAACGGGAATAGCATTGAAACTATAAATTGCTTTGGGCAGTATAGCCATTTTAACAATATTGATTCTTCCTATCCATGACATGGAAAGTTTTTTCATTTGTTTGTGTCATCTCTGATTTTTTTTGAGTAGTGGTTTGTAGTTTTTCTTATAGAGACCTTTTACTTTCCTTGTTAGCTGTATCCTTAAGTATTTTATTCCTTTTGTGGTAATTATGAATGGGAGATAATTTGCGATTTGTCTCTCAGTGACTCTCATTGGTATATAAGAATGCTAGTGATTTTTGCACATTGATTTTGTATCCTAGTCTTCACTTAAGTTATTTATCTGCTTAAGAAGCTTTTGGCCTGAGATGATGGGGTTTTCTAGATATAGGATTATGTCATCCTCAAACTGAGATAGTTTGACTCCCTCCCTTTCTATTTGAATGCTCTTTATTTCTTTCTCTTGCCTCATTGCTCTGGCCAGAACTTCCAATACCATGTTGAATAGAGGTGGTGCGAGAGGATATCATTGTTTTTTGCTGGTTTTCAAGGGGAATGTTTCTAGCTTTTGCCCATTCCATGTGATGTTGGCTGTGGCTTTGTCATAGACGATTCTTATTATTTTCAGGTATGTTCCTTTAATGTCTAGTGTATTGAGAGTTTTTAACATGAAATGATGTTGAATTTTATCAAAACACTTTTCTGCATCTATTGAGTTAATCATGCCATTTTTGTCTTTAGTTCTGTTTATGCAATGTATCATATTTATATAGGTTTATCATAGACAGTTCTTATTGTTTTGAGTTATGTTCCTTTAATATCTAGTATATTGAGAGTTTTTAACATGAAATAATGTTAAATTTTATCAAAAGCCTTTTCTGCATCTATTGATTTAATCATGTCATTTTTGTCTTTAGTTATGTTTATGTGATGAATCATATTTATTGATCTGCATACGTTAAACCAAATTTGCATCCCAGGAATAAAGCCTACTTGATCATGGTGGATAGGCTTTTTGATGTGCTGCTGGATTCTGTTTCCCAGTATTTTATAGAGGCTTTTTGCATCAATGTTTGTGAAAAATATTGGCCCAAAGTTGTCTTTTTTTATCGTGTCTCTGACAGGTTTTAGTATTGGGATGATGCTGGTCTCATAGAATGAGTTAGGGAGGAGTCCCTTTTATTCAATTTTTTGAAATCGTTTCAGTAGGAAAATAACAGCTCTTCTTTGTACATCTGGAAGAATTCATCTGTGAATATGTATGTCTTTGGCTTTTTTTAG
>NW_012121043.1:9704839-9749874 GCF_000951035.1 Colobus angolensis palliatus | reverse complement strand
ATTTTTAGTAGAGACAGGGTTTCACCATGTTGGTCAGGCTGGTCTCTAACTCCTGACCTCAAGTGATCCACCCATCTCTGCCTCCCAAAATGCTGGGATTACAGGCATGAGTCACCATGTCCAGCTAAATTTCCCTCTTAACACTGCCCTAGTTGTGTCTCAGAGAGTCTGGTATGTTGTATCTTCAATCTCATTAGTTTCAAAGAACTTCTTGATTTCTGCCTTAATTTCATTATTTATTCAGTAGCTATTAGGAGAAGGTTATTCAATTTCCATGTGATTGTAGGGTTTTGAGTGAATTTCTTAGTCTTGAGTTCTAATTTGATTGTGCTGTGTGTGGTCCAAGATACTGTTTGTTGTGATTTCAATTCTTTTGCATTTGCTGGGGAGTGTTTTACTTCTCATTGTGTGATTGATATTAGAGTAAGTGCCATGTAGTGATAAGAAGAATGTATATTCTGTTGTTTTTGGGTGGAGAGTTCTGTAGATGTCTATAAGATCCATTTAATTCAGTGCTGAGTTCATGTTCTCAATATCTTTGTTAATTTTCTGTCTCAGTGATCTAATATTATCAGTGGGGTGTTAAAGTCTCCAACTATTATTGTGTGGGGGGTCTAAGTCTTTATAAAGGTCTCTAAGAACTTGCTTTATAAATCTGGATGCTTCTGTGTTGGGTGAATATATATTTAGGATTGTTAGGTTTTCTTGTTGAATTGAACACTTTACCATTATGTAATGCCCTTCTTTGTCTTTTTTGATCTTGGTTCATTTAAAGACTATCCTGTCAGAAACTAGGATTTCAATGTCTTTTTTTTTTCCCTGTTTTCCATTCGCTTGGTAAATTTTCCTCCATTTCTTTATTTTGAGCATATGTGTGCCTTTTCACATGAGATGGGTCCCTTGAAGACAGTAGACAAATGGGTCTCGAGTTTTTATCCAGCTTGCTACTCTGTGTCTTTTAATAGGGGCATTTAGCCCATTTACATTTAAGGTTAATATTGTTATGTGTGGGCCAGGCACGGTGGCTCACGACTGTAATCTCAGCACTTTGGGAGGCTGAGGCGGTTGGATCACAAGGTCAGGAGTTTGAGGCCAACCTGAACAACATGGTGAAAACCCATCTCTATTAAAAATACAAAAATTAGCCAGCTGCACACCTGTAGTCCCAGCTACTCGAGAGACTGAGGCAGAAGAATCGGTTGAACCTGGGAGGCTGAGGTTTCAGTGAGCCGAGATCGCACCACTGCACTCCAGCCTGGGTGACAGAGTGAGACTCCATCTCAAAAAAAAAAAGTGTGTGTGTGTGTGTGTGTGTGTGTGTATAGTTACGTGTGGATTTGATCCTATCATCATGATTCCAGCTGGTTATTTTGCAGACTTGTTTACATGTTTGCTTTATAATTTTACTGGTCTGTACACTTCAGTGTGTTTTTGTAGTGGCTGGTAGAGGTTTTTCCTTTCTATATTTAACACTTCCTTCAGGAACTCTTGTATTCAGGTCTAGTGGTAACAAATTATCTCAACATTTGCTTGTCTGAAAAAGATCTTATTTCTCCTTCACTTATGAAGCTTAGTTTTGCCTGGTATGAAATGCTGGGTTGAAATTGCTTTTCTTTAAGAACATTACACATTGACCCTCTATCTCTTCTGACTTATAGGGTTTCAGTTTTGATGTTTGCTGTTACTCAGTTGGGATTCTCTTTGTAGGTAACCTGGCCTTTCTTTCTTGTTGCCCTTACCATTTTTTATTTAATTATTTACTTATTTTGAGACAAAGTCTCACTCTGTCACCCAGGCTGGAGCGCAGTGACGCAATCTTGGCTCACTGCAACCTCTGCCAGTTCAAGTGATTCTCCTGCCTCAGACTCCCAAGTAGCTGGTATTTCAGGCACCCACTACTATGCCTGGCTAATTTTTGTATCTTCAGTAGAGATGGGGTTTCACTATGTTGGCCAGACTGGTTTCAAACTCCTGACCTCAGGTAATCCACCTGCCTCGGCCTCCCAAAGTGCTGGGATTACAGGCATGAGCCACTGTGCTCTGCCAACATTTTTTGTCTTTCATTTTAACCTTGGAGAACCTGCTGATAGTGTGTCTTGGGGGTGATCTTCTTGGGCAGTATCTTACTGGGGTTTTCTGCATTTTCTGAATTTGAGTATTGACCTGTCTAGCAAGGTTGGGGAAGTTCTCATGAATGATATTCTGAAATATGTTTTCCAGACTGGTTCCATTATCCCCATCTCTTTCAGGTATACCAATCAGTCATAGAAGATTTGGTCTCTTCACATAATTCCACATTTCTTGCAGGTTTTGCTCATTCAGTTTTATTCTTTTTTCTCTATTCTAGTCTGCCTGTCTTATTTCAGAAAGATAGTCTTCCAGCTCTAAAATTATTTTCTCCACTTGATCTATTCTGGTATTAATAGTTGCAGTTTGCATTATGAAATTCTTGTATTGTGTTTTTCAGCTTTATCGAGTCGATTATGTTCTTTATCCTGGCTATTTTGTTTGTAAGTTCCTGCAATGTTTTATTGTGATTTTTAGCTTCCTTGCATTGAGTTAGAACATGCTCCTTTGTCTCAATGAAGTAACTTTTTTTGTACACGTTCTGAGGTCTGTTTCTGTTATTTCAGCCATATTAGTCTCAGCCCCATTTCAAACCCTTGCTGGAGAGGTATGTGATCATTCAGAGGAGAGAGGGGACTCTGGCTTTTTGAGTTTTCAGCCTTCTTGCACTGATTCTTTATCATCTTTGTGGGCTTATCTACCTTCGACACTCCCGGTTGCTGACTTTTGAATGGGGCTTTGTGGCTTTTATTGTTTTTACTTTATTTTTCTTTTAATAGTCTGACCACTTGTCTGTAGGGTTGCTGTGGTTTGCTGGGTGTCCACTCCTGTCACTAGTTGCCTTGGATTTTCCAGCACCTGGAGGTATCACCAGTGAAGGCTATGAAACAGTAAAGGCGGCACCCTGCCCCTTCATCTGGAAGCTTCATTCTGGGGGGATACTGACCTGTTGCTAGTCTGAACTTACCTTTAGGAGGTGACTGGAGAACCTAGTTGGGAAGTCTCACCCAGCCAGGAGAAACAGAATTGGGCACCCATTTAAAGAACTAATCTAGCCCTGCTTTCACAGAGCAGCTGTGCTGTGCTGGGGTACCATTTCCACCCCTAGTCAACTTGGGTTCTTCAAAGCCTGAAGGCTGGAATGGCTAAATTGCCAAACCAACAAACACAGTGGTCCATCCCTCCGTCTAGGAACTCTGTCCCAGGTAGTTTTCAAACCTCTGTCAGCCAAAGAACATTGATGGAATTGGCTGAAGGCCCCAGCTGGGAAGTTCTAACCAGTGCGGAGGACCAGAGCAGGGACACACTTAAGGAAGTAGTCTGGCCATGCTTCTCGTAGAGCAGCTGTGCCGTGTTGGGGTACCACTTCTGCCCTAGTCAGCTTGGACTCTCAAAAACACAGTCTGGGTCACCCAAAAAGCAAACATGGCAGCCCTCAACTTTCCCTGGTAATTCTGTCCCAGGGAAATATCAAAACTCTGTCGGTAGAGAATATGAGTGGGGGTGGCTAGAGGCCCCGTATGGGATGTCCCACCCAGAGATAGGGAGTGGATTAGGGTCCCGCTTCAAGAAGCATTCTGGCCATGTTTTAGTACAGCAGCTCTGCTGTGCTGGGGGGATCCATTCTGCTCCAAGAAAGTTTGGACTTTCCTAAGCCTGCAGGCGGAAAACAGCAAAGATGGTGGCCTGCCCCTCCCCCTGGGAACTCAGTTCCACCCTAGGTAGGTTGAACACTGTTGTCAGGAGCTGGCTGGAAGTCCAAGCCAGTGGATCTTATCCTGTGAGTTCCTGTGAAAGTGGGGCCCATAGACAAATGCTGCTCAACCCCCTGGATTCAGTTCCTTCCTATTTCCAGTGAGGAATGAAGATTGTTTGCCACAGTAACTGCTGTGATTTTCTTGACCTTGAATCAATGCTGGATTCTCTATAATTTATGAGACAGCCTCATTTGTCTACCCATGCTCCATCATTTCATATGAATTTGGAAATAGAATGAATTCCATTCTGTAAATTTTATAGGATTAACTAAAAATAGAAAGCAACAATAATATTAGGTAAAACCCAAAGAACGTGTGCAATTTTTGTGTTTAGGTGTTCTCAAGAGTTTTTTACAGTTTTCAAAAACGCACATCAGCAGTGGTAGATGTACTTGTGATTGACCAATATCTTATACCTGTATAAATCTGCATGTTGATTTTGTGCTTTTAAGGTGATTCCACATGTAGATTATGAACCTGTCATTATGCTTTCACTTTTAATGTGCTTCAGCAGTTACATGGCAAGTTATACATAATTTTACAGAAATGAATTTTCTTCTTTTTTTAATATATAAAGCATTATATGCATATGCATATACCTATATATAAGATATACATGTAAACATCTGTACAGTGGTCCCACCTTATCCAACATTTTGCTTTCCACATTCAACCACAGTCTGAGAATATTACAGTATTTTTAGGGAGAGACAGAGAGAGAGAGAGAGACCACATTCACCTAATTTTATTCTGGTATATTTTTATAATTTATTTTATTTTATTATTAGTTATTGTTCATTTCTTACTGTGCCTAATTTATAAATTAAACTTTATCATAGGTATCTATGTATAGGAAAAAACAGTACATATATTGTTTGGTACTGTCTGTGGTTTTAAATATTCACTGGGGGGGTATTGGAATGTATCCCCAGTGAATACACGGGTGGGTACTTTATTAGTAGATTATGTTATGCTTGAATTAGTAAAGAACGTGTTACATAATATGTTTTATTTAAAAAATGTTAGTTCCAAAAGGATTGAGACCTAGATTCGGATCTTGAAGTTGCAGGTGTGCCTCATAGCAAGAAAATAGTAAAAACTTCACACTGTAGTATTAAATTGTGTGAGATAGTTCTGCTGAAAATTTATTTATGAAATGGAGCGTCTCATAAAAGTTACGTAGAAGTGAATTGTATTTTGTAAAATTTAAAACTGTCTTTAATTGAAGGAGGTTTTCTCACATCCCTTTCTTTTTCTCCTCTTTCTCTTCTCACCTCCACTATTTGAACACTCATCCATATACTACTTGGCCTTTTTATTTAATATCAACTTGTTTTTATGGATATTGATTTGCATGAATTCTGGTAGTTTACATTAGAGCTTATTTCTCCAAATGTGCCTGTTATTACTTGCTATGTTGAATTCTTTTGGTTTTACTGTTTGGTTGTAGATTTCAAGTTTTAAATTTCAGATTTCAAATATAAAATCCTTGAAATGAAAAAACCTTTTAAAAAATCAAATATTCAGGAAAAGCTGATATTTTCAAGAGGCGGAGAAAGGGGGCACATTTAGGGAACAAAGTCTCCGATGCTCTACCCTCTAAACTTTTCCTGATATTACTGATGTTTTAGGGGTCGAGGCCTAATTTTCCTGAGGCTGGCTATCCATTTGGCCAACTCTCAGTCCTAAAAAGAGGAGAAACTGATATTATTTTCAAGACTAGGAGGAAATATCTAGGAACTGCTTTCAGCTTTGCAGCTTTCAGAAAGTTTAAATTATTTCTGAGTTTTTCAACTTGTATTCCCTGTTTAAAAAAAAAATGAAGATAGTGATGTTGTTTGTTCTGTAGACAGCAGAGTCACTCAGAAGTGTTTGAAGCTGTGAAAGGATGTCTGACATAACTGAAAAGATTAAAGTAATAAAAAAAGATAATTATCACAGTAAGCACTTGTGTATCTGGAATTTTTTCAAGCACTTTGCATATACTAATGGTTTAGTTCTCATAACAACTCGGTGAGGTGAACGTAGTAGTATCATCTCAATTTTTAGATAAATAAATTATCCAATTGTATGATTACAATGACTTGCCAATTGTCACACAGCTATTAAGTTATGTAGCTCAATTTTGAACCCTGAGCGTAGGTGTCAGAATCACAGTTAAGCCTACACGTAACAGTGCACGAAAATTATTATATAGACAAAAGAGAGGTGCAAGGAGGATCCTTCTATAAAGTTAATCAAGAATCTGGACTTTAAGGAATGCAGAGTCACCATGTTATAATGGAGAGAAAGTAACGCTAAGTCTTCACAATTAGCTGGATAAAAATCCCAGCTTTGACATTTGCCAGGAATGTTATTTTGTACAATTGTTTTAGTCTCATTGACCATAAATTATATGTTCTAAAAATGAATACGACTCTAAAAACCCTCTGGTCTTTTGTGAGAATTAAAGATTGGTTAAAAAAAAGACTATACTACAAATATCCCTTGAGTTTTTGTTTTGTTTTGTTTTGTTTTTGGTGTCAATAATAAACCCCTATGTTTGAACTGGGGGACATTTTGGGTACAGGTAATAATTGTATAAAGGTTGGAATAGTCAATATATGATCTGAGGTATTAAGAGTAACCTGATTAATATAACATTTTTATAAGGAAGACATCTGTGTTATTACTGAATACCAAATTGGCTTCATGGTTAGTGCAACTTTACTCTTTGAGACTCTAACAATATATGCTTTTAAAAATGTATTTTTCTTATTAGTAGAATGATTTATTTAACTTCTACAATCTAACAGGAGGCAAGAATACTAAAAATATTAAAGATATTCTGGAGTTCATCATCATTTTCATGGTAATAATAACTTAAATATTGACTACAAGTAAAATAATTAAGTAGATTATTATAGTTGATGGAACATTAGACATGAAAATATTCTTAAAAGATTAAGTGTCACTACTATGTACCAACCTTGTAGCTGTGTGATTATTAAATAAAGAGGCAAAACAAGATGAAAATTATAGAAAAGTATGAAAAGCAAAGGGAAAGATTGTTGTAGTTAAAAAATTAAAAAAATTGCTTAATGGGTGATCACACCCTTTCTGCTGCTGTCATTAATCTTAGTATCCTGTCATTGTAAGTGAATTGTTACTGCTAGAAGTCAGAGAAGATCATTCCACGGAGTTAACCTATGGGACTTAATCTCACTGCACCCAATTTAGATGAAAATACCTACTTTACAGAGAAGTACAAATATGACATATTTCTCTTTGTTAATGTGACTTTGTTTAATTAAAAGACTACAATTTTAAATATAAAATCTAAATTTGGTTTAGATTTTATGATGTTAAAATTCAGTTTAAATCCCTTTTTGATCTAGTTATAACTTTTTTAATTTCACTGAAAATGCTCGTGTTTGTTTGTGTTCACCTTGGTCTTGTTGATATTATTCCTGGGTTTTTCTCAAGTCTTCCACGGTCTCCCTGTCATCTCCCAATATTGCAAGGGAAGTAAAGATCCATGGGTTGCACATGTGAAATAAATGGCTTTATCCTACTTCGCAAAGCAATTACTATGTTTCACAGTTGTTCAGAACTAGCTTTGATACTTCTGGAATCTTCAGAGCGAGAGACAGAACACAGCTAGCGTTGACAGAATCTCTCAGCTTTTTGTCCCATAAACTGTTTTATATCAAAGATTTATAATGTCTGGAAATACCTGGTACCTTAAATGAGTTATTCAACTGAGATTACAGTAGTGTCAACAATTGAAGGCTCTGAAGAAGGGTCTAGAACAAATCTGTTTTAATTCACAGAAGAAAAATTGAGATGATTGCAGTATACCCAGAATAACACCCAGTGTACAAGTGGGATACAAAGAAAATACACACACACTCACACACACACACACACACACACACACCCCTATATATATGTCATATTTACTGGGAAAGAAGAAAAACAAATAAACAGAAGAATATGACTCTAAAAATGATTGTGAGAACTTCCCTTTCAGTTTTGTCTCTGACTAGCCATTTATAAATGCTACTCCTGAAAGTATTTTTCAAATCATTATGTTCATATTTATCTCCCCTGTTCATTTTTCTTTAGGAATAAAGCTACTATATATTCATTTTTATGCCACCCTGAAGTACTACCAGAAGAAATTAAGCAAAGAGAATTATATATCCCTGCCAGTATTTATGAAGTAATCATAAATATAATTAGGTGCTAGTCAAACATAATCGAGAGACTAAAATATCTCCAAATAGAGAAGCATTTAAGAGGAGAGGAACATTAGATTTTAGATTTCTGCTGAAGAAATAATGGGTATCTCAGAGAATTATAAAGACAAAAGAATCAAGTTCCAGGTTAACGTTCTAGAGACAATGTCTAAAACCCTCAGCAGAAATGGCCTTAGGAGGCTGGGCGTGGTGGCTAATGCCTCTAATCCCAGCATTTTGGGAGGCCGAGGCAGGGAGATCACTTCAGGCCAGGAGTTGGAGACCATACAGGCCAACATGTTGAAGCCCCATTTCTACTAAAAATACAAAAATTAGCCGAGCATGGTGGTAGGCACCTGTAATTTCAGCTACTTGAGAGGCTAAGGCAGGAGTATCACTTGAACCTAGTGGATGGAGGTTGTACTGAGTCAAGAGCACGCTGCAGAGTGAGACTCTGTCTCAAAAAGAAAAGAAAAGAAACAGCCTTAGGAAATTTTTGTTATCACTTTTTCCCCATCAACAGAAAAATAATTTAGTATTCAGTAATTACACCAATGCATTGAGAAATTGACTTCATAAACACAGGATCTCCTGAAAGTCAGATGCCTTCACCTTCACTGATAAAATGAGTTTAATGCCAACCCTTTTCCTTGTGTGTGTTGGCATGGATACCTCACACTGGTGCAGCCTACATAATATGCTAGCATCCTAACTGAAAAAAAATGGAGAAAATTATTTATAAAATTCTGGATTCTGACCTGGGGTAGAGATTTATGAAATTCAAAACTTTCAGACATAGTAGGAGCATTCCAAAGTTACAGAAGAGCCAGAAAAAACGTCCCATTGTGATAGATTGTTTTCATTAAGTTAAAATGATCAAGTTAACCTTCTAAAACTATTTAGAAAAGATTATTTAGTGATTTTTTTAAAGTAAAATCATCAAAATTCAGTATAAAACTTTTTTGTCAATAATCATGTCTACCTCTCAAATTGTATAGCTTTATTAATTTTTTCTTAATAAGTGACATTTTCTTTAAATAATATAAAATTACAGTGGCTTTCAGTGTTTTCTGAGTATAAATTAGTATATTAATATCAGTAAATATGGCTTGTTCTTACAGTTAAGAGTAGTGTGTTTCTTTCCATATTGAACAACAAGTTCAGGCATAACTATGCAACATTAGAAATAAATATAATCAAATAATAAATGTTTGGTACCTGCATTTATAATTTATTTTTAATATATAACATTGCTTATATTACATTAAGAAAGGAAAAAGAGATCCACAAAGCATCAGCCTACAAAACATCATGGTTCTATGAAAATCCAAGTTAAAATATTGCATTGTTCAACATATTTGTGAAAAAAATTATTTACGGCATTTATTCCAGGAAATAGAAGAAAAGTATATTAGGCCAAAATATCTCAACTACTCAATAAAATGAAAAAGGGGAGAATTGATTTTGCGATACTGGGTATGGTCAAACCAAAAAAATAGGTTTACAGTAGTCAACTGATAGAACTTACAATAAAAGTCAAGGAAAATAGATGCTGATATTGCAAACTCAAGGAAAAAGCCTTCAACAAAATTAACACTGCAGAATTGATTCTTTATTATAAATTACAAATGTGAACAAAAGAAAATACTTAAGAAACCAGAGATGAATGACAAAATATCAGCTTGAGGAAAAAGATTTTTGATGTATCCGTGCATTCATTCTTTGATTCAATCAGCTTGTACTGAACATTTGTTATTTGCCCTGCAGTATTGTAAGCACTGAGAATCTCCTGGCGCTAATATTCCCAAAGGAGACAAACAGCAGGAAACTACTGAATATGCGTTATAATTTCAGGTGTTGGTAAGTTCTATGAAAATAAAGTATTTGAGAATGATTGATTATTTAAAGTTAGATTGTCAGGGAATACCTCAAGGTATGTTAGAATAAGTCATGTGAAGATCTGGGGAAAGAGCATTTCAAGCAGAAGCCAGCACTAAATACATTCTTACCATTTTCAATGATTATAATAAATTTAAACATGTTCACTTAAAAATCCCCAAATTTAATCCATATCACTAGACTACTCCAAGAGAGTATACACTGAGTAATTCAACTCTAGTATTGTTTTCTATTTTAATTTTAAGTTGTTCCAATCTCCAAAAACTTAGTTGTTAATGTTTCATTATTCGTGTAAGTTTACTAACATTTTATTTTTTTTACATTTTTATTTTTCTTCTTGCCTTCTGTAATTTTTTTTCTTTGAAGTGTCATAATGTAAATGAGTACAGTATACTTTTGAACAGTGGATTTCTGTGGAACTCACATGTGGATTTATGTTGCTGGCGTAGAGTGACTCTTTTGATCAGCCTTTTAATATTCTCCAGAGTCTGCCTAAAAAAAAATTTCAATTATCTCCTTTCTTTCTGAGCCAACTCTAAGAGACGCATTGGGTAATATAATGTAGCTAAGCGCTTATTGATCCAATCTAGTTTAGTTCACTTTTTAAAAAATATATTGTGGGAAGAACACAACCTGAAATCTACCTTTTTAACAATTTTTAAATGTATAATACGATATTGTTGACTATAGGTACAAAGTTGTATAGCAGATTTCTAGAACTTATACTTCATGATTAACTGAGACTTTATGCCCACTGATTAGTAACTCCTTATTCCCCCCGGCCCCTGGTAACCACCACTCCATTCTGATTCTACAAATCTTACTATTTTAGAGACCTCATATACCTGGAATCATGCAGTGTTTGTCTTTGTGCGACTGGCTTATTTCATTAAGCATAATGTTCCTAAGGTTCATCTGTGTTGTATATTTCAGAATTTTCTACCTTTTTATGGTTTGGTAATATTCCACTGTACATATATACCACATTTTATTTATATGTTTTTCTTTTGATGGACATTAAGATTGTTTCTACATGTTGGATATTGTGAATAGTTCCATAATGAACATGAGATTGCTAACATCTCCTTGAGATCTTGATTGCAACATAAAAAAAAAAGTTGCATTTCTATATGCTAACAATAATTAAAAAATAGGAAAACAATGAACAAAATTAGCAACCCCTTTTATCATGGCAACAAAAAGAATAAAATACTTAGGAATAAACTTAAGTAGGGAGAAGAAAGACTTGTATATTGAAAACTACAAAATAATGTTACAAGAAATTAAAGAAGACACAAGGAAATGAAGAGACATACTGTCTTTATGAATCAAAAGACTTACTATAAAGTGATCTATGGATTGGAGCAATCTGTCAAAATCCTAAAGGTACCTTTACAGAAATATAGAGAAAAAACAATTATATGCTTAATATGGTGTAAAAGACCACAGATGGCCAAGCCAAACTTGAGAAAGAAGACCAAGCTGGAAGCAACACATAGTTCCTGATTCCAAAATATATGACAAAGCTACAGTAATAAAAACAGGTTAATTCTTGAGAAGATGACTGGCCCTTGGATAGTCATTTTATTGAGAGACAAGGAAGACTGAAGTGCTTAGAAGAAGGTGTGGCGCTACATAACTTACTACATAGATGTCTCCTACAAATGAAAAGTATAAAATAGGATGTCAAAGATGAGATGAAATATGTTCTAAAAATAAATGGAAATACCTATCAAAATCATCAAATAATGTTTGTGTTATTTGACCCTGTCATATTACATATAAATATCAACCTAAAGGTTTTATCATAAATATTAAAGTTGAATGCAGAAGGATGTAGCTTATGTCAATTTTTAAAGTAGAGAATAAAAAAAATTCTAAATATATAAAAGTACGGTAGAAATCTTAAGTAAAATTTTAAATATCCCTTTTAGGGAATATCTTCCAGCCATCAAAATCATCTTAAGAAAATGTCCTAAGGGGTGGACATATATTGCTGTTAAACAATAACAGACTACAAAATATCACCAACAGAATAATACTATCTGCTCACATGTTCATATTAAATGAACAAATACGTGTTATATATTATATGTTCATAATAATGTTCAATATTATATGTTTATAGCAAATGAACAAATAAATTTCCAGGGTAAATCATGGAAATTAGTGATAAGGCATTCAACATGATAATAATAGCTATTTCTGACTGCTGGGCATATAGTTAATTTTTACTTTTACTTTTCTCTCCTTTTTTCATTTGGATATTTTTTAAGTTTATTGGATATGAATTACTAACTTAAAAATCACTAACTTTCAAATAGAGCACAACAAAGATTTAAAACTTTGAGGACCTAAAATCCCCCTTCTCTTCTTTTTGATAAATGAGCAAAGAAGAGAATGAGGACTGAGTCTTGAAATTTAACATTTTCCATGTAATCCCTAAGTTAATGAGCTAATAAGTTCCACCACCTTCAGATTTATATATTTACTTCATAGCCAATGCAAAGGAACAAGGAGAACTCCCTATCCTCTCCTCTTCTCGTACACATTTACAAGGTAAATACAGCTGGATCATCTAATCAAAAACAATGGGTTAAATTCTATTAATAATTCAGAATTTATTTTTTAAATCCTATTATATCAGTACCATGTACTTTAATAAAAATATAATCTTCCTAAATAAAATCGTTTTAATACTAAAATTTAAAGTTGGGTAATTTTCTGAAGAAAGAAGCACTAAAGTGTCTTTCTCAGTGTCCATGCAAAGCAGAACCCAGTCTTAATTATGAAATTGTGTTTAAAGGGATCCATGTTGTTTCAAGAGAGTGACTCCTACTGCATAATTCTCTAGTGAGATAATAGCATGGTTTATTTTCCAGTCAGGTGTAATCTTTTGCTTTCAAGTACATATGGCATAAATGAGTTTAAACCTGAAAACCGGCTAAAACGTATTCCATGAATAATTAGTCCCTTTTAGAAACTCGATTAAATGCTGGATGCCACACATTAAAATAGAGAAGCAATAACTGACAAATAGATAAACATGGGTGTGCGTAAATTGTCTCTGACCTGATTTAAAAACTTAAACTGAAAATTTAACATCAAAATAAATATTATGAAAATGTGCCATGTCCATCATTTTCTCAGTCATTGTAGCATCATTGAGTTTTACCATAGCGTGAATACTGACATTGTTTCATTAAGTTTAATATTTACTTTAGTCAAAGTGCATACTTCCTACAGCTTTAAATATTGTGGTTGTCTTTAGAACCCTTCAGGTTTTATAGAATTGTAAATTTTATTTTCATTCTCTGCTAAATTTTGCTTTGAGTTAGTTTTGAGATGAATTTAGGCTATCACCACCAGGCTGCAAGTATAGAGTATTGACAATAACTGCTTGATGAGACTTTTGATATTAAGAACTGCAAAGTCATCAGGTTTTAAAAAAGTTTTTTAATTAGAAAACTGAGATTCAGAAGAGTTATTTGTAGTCATGGTCACACAATACTTTTTAATGAATCTAAAACCTGGATGTTGTTCCCCACATTTATCTGATTTCTTTTTAAGAAAATATCTAAATGCCTTGGTTATTCCCTTCAGAGAAAGAGAAACTTAACCATGTGGAAATCATGAATACAATCTAGTTTTATTGTAGTGACTCTATAATTTTATTCTTCACAATATTCTTACTTCCAGGCCAGGAAAACTGAATTTGACTGATTGATGTAAAGGTATATTTTGTTGTAACCACCTTTCTGCTGATCTGAGAATGCAGGGAATAGGGTGCCCTAGCAATCCATCCAGGGAAAAACCTTTTATGTGTTTAATATAGTTTGGCTCTGTGTCTCCACCTAAATCTCATCTTGAATTGTAATTCCCATAATCTTCACATGTCAAGGGCGGAACCTGGTAGGAGGTGATTGGACGACAGGGGTGGTTTCCCCCATGCTATTAATGTGATAGTGAGAGAGTTCTCATGAAATCCAATGGTTTTATAAGTGTCTGACATTTCCTTCAACACATGCATTCCCTCTCTTGCCTGCAGCCGTGTAAGACATGCCTACTTTTCCTTCTACCATGATTGTAAGTTTCCTGAGGCTTCCCCAGTCATGTGGAACTGTGAGTCAACCTCTTTCCTTTGTACATTACCCAGTCTTGGTAGTATTCTTTGTAGCAGTGTGAAGACTGACTAATACAGTGTTGATGGAATAGAATATAAAATAGTTTTAATACATTTTCAAATCATAGTAACTTAGAGTAAGTTGGAAAAATGAGAGAACACAGAAAATAAAAGTTTACTATAATAAAATTTAAATTCCACAAAAATGTTATAATATGAATAAACTTAGAAAAAAATAATGTGATACCAAAAACTCGAAAATAATGATATAATTTAGAAGATAACAATATTAGAAAGAATTGACTGTAAACAAACATGACATATTTAAAAAGCAGAAAAGAAATACTTTGAAATTTAAGAATGCTTTAAAGAAGTTTTATGGATTAAATATTTTGCATTGTTACCTTAATTGTTCTTCTCCACATAGTCCTGATAAATTACATCAGTTCTTCAAAATTCAACATGAAATCATCCTTTAACATCTTTGGAATTTGTAAATAACTCTAATTTTAAAGTACCATGTGATGTTTGTACTCTTGTGCCTGTTCATAAACTGATAAGTCCTTTGGAGTAAGTATTAGAATAATTTTTCTGTGATTCACAAGACTTAGTGGTGGATACCACATAGCCATCGTGTAAATATGTTTAAATGGATCCAAATTATCTGGTTCTCAAAAACATATATAAAACAAAATGATAATGAAAGATAGCCAAAGAAACATAATGATTGAAAGCTTGTATGGAATCTTATTATCTCCTTCAAATGATTTACTGAAATATTTATGGTAAAAAAACTAATTTTTAAAATTATGCCAATTATGTCTCAAAAGGAAAAACTGAAGTTAGCACAGTTCTTCAGCTAATACACTGATTTACCAAATTACTATCTTTGAACAAGCAAAGATTCTAACAAATCATTGTGTTATAGCCACATTAACAGTAGGATATGTGTCTATGAGAGAAATTTTTTCCATTTTGACTGTCTTAGCTTGGGTTCCACTAGAAGCTAACCCTGTGGTAGGGATTTAAGTATGTTTAGTTAATTTGAGAGGTGACTCCAGGAAGCATGGGTGAGGGAACGTGAAAGCAGGAAGAAGGAAAGCCTAGATGTATCATGTAAATGAGCAGGTTAATGTTGTAGATCACTAGGCTGAATCCTGCTATGGTCCCTCATGTGGATCATGCCTCATAATTATCCCATTTTGGAACCTGAAGTTCATGGGATTTATCCTTAGATTCCTACCCTTCATTTTTTGAGAGCAGACCTGAAGGCATTAACTGCTGGAGAAAGCTTTCAGCAGAGAAACAGAGGTGCGGTCACTGGAGGTGGGAAGCAATCCATGCCTAGAAACTGTCAGTAGACAGTGCAGGTGAAATGAGATGTGGGCTGAGAGTATAAGAGCTGGAGCATCAACAATGTTGGATACATTCCCCGTGGGTAAGTTAGGGTATGTGAGGATAGATCACGAGACAAGTATTTGAATATATTTAAGGGACAACCATTTTTAAATGTATTTCTATGCAAACCAATAATAAACAGTATGGTTGGGATATTTTCCAAAGCTAGCATATTTCTAAAATACAGCAAAGCACATTTTTAAAGGTAGTAATATCAAATGTCAAATACAGGTGTGTAAGCTTAGTGAGGAGGAGCCAGTGAATATAACAAAGTTAAATTCTCATGCTACTTACTCTTACCATTTTTCCTACTTTCTTATAAATCAGGAGAAAAAACAAACAGAAATATTTCTGAGGTTTTCTAAAATAAAATAGCTTTTCCTGAAGACAAGTTTATACTGTTTTATTTCTATATTAATAGAGAATCTACCTCATATTTTGTAGCAAAATATCAAAAAGTATTTTCACTTAGTAACAGTATTTGTTATATGTCAAATAAATTAATAGCTTTAGTTTATTTTGGTCTACACTCTAACATGAAAGTGTTTCTGGGTTTACTTATTTTATCCTTCCAGTGTTGGACATTGGTAGTTTTTCTTGAACTATTAAGTTATAGTTTTCTTAGGTTACAGTTTTAATCAGACTTAACTACATTAACCATACGCATATGTCCTGTCTTTTTTATTTTAAATTATTATTTAAAGGTGATGTCTTTCTGTAGCATTTATTTTAAATTACAGCTTATAACAATGCTGATGGTATCTGATTGGCAAAGCAGATATAAAAGCAAAATCACCGTAGCATGTCATTATCCAGTAACTGAATATGGTTTAAACTAATTTTATGGTGAATTTTATTTCCTTTCTTTCTTCCTTTCTATCTCTTTTTCTTTACCTTTTACTACCTATCTATCTCTCAACTAGTTAGCTAGCTAGCTATTCATTCTTTTTGACACCTTTACTTTGAATTTACTACCATCAAAAGCATTATTGTAGAAATTGAGTACTAATTCCTTTTATATTAAATCATGGTCATAACAGAAGAAAATATACATCTTATTGAAATAAAACCATCAAGAATAAGAATGGCATGAAGGACTTCAAAAAGCAACATTTCATGGATAAATACAGACTAATATAGGAAACTTTTAACAAAATATACATTTATAATTTATTTTTGTTTAACTTTTAAGTTGATGGGTACATGGCAGGTTTATTATATAGGTAAACTTGTGTCCTGCGGGATTTTTATACAGATTATTTTGTCACTCAGGTATAAGGCTAGTACTCATTACTTTTTATTCCTGATACTCTCCCTTCTCGCAACCTCCATCCTCAAGTAGGCCCAGTGTGTGTTTCTCCCCTGTATGCGTCCATGTGTTCTCATCATTTAACTCTCACTGATAAGTGAAAACGTGCAGTATTTGATTTTCTATTCCTGCATTAGTTTGCTAAGGACAATGATCTCCAGCTCCAGCCACATTCCTGCCAAAAACATGATCTTTTTCTTTTTTATGGCCGCATAGTATTCCATTGTGTACCACATTTTGTTTATCCAGACTTCCACTGACAGGCATTTAGGTTGAATCCATGTTTTTGCTGTTCAGTGCTGCAATGAACATATGCGTGCATGTGTCTTTATAACAGAACAATTTATATTCCTTTGGGTGGATACCCAGTAATGGGATTGCTGGGTCAGATGGTATTTCTGTTTTTAGCTCTTTGAGGAGTCAACCACACTGTTTTCCACAATGGTAGAGCTAATTTATACTCCCACCAACAGTGTATAAGCATTCCTTTTTCTCCACAACCTTGCCAGCATAGCTCATATTTTGATTTTTTAATAATAGCCATTCTGACTGGTGTGAGATTTTATTTTTTATGGTTTTGATTTGCATTTCTCTAATGATCAGTGATGCTGAACTTTTTTTCATATGAATGTTGGTTGCATGTACGTCTTCTTTTGAAAAGTGTCAGTTCATGTCCTTTGCCCACTTTTTATTGGGGCTGTTTTTTTTCTAGTAAATTTAAGTTCCTTACAGATGCTGAATACTAGACCTTTCTCACACACATAGTTTGCAAAAATTTTCTCCCATTCTGTAGTTTGTCACTATGTGTATAGTTTCCACTGCTGTGCAGAAGCTCTTTAGTTTAATTAGATCTCATTTGTCAATTTTTGCTGTTGATACGATTGCTTTTGGTGACTTTATCATGAAACCTTTGTCCATTTCTATGTCCAGATAGGTATTGCCTGGGTTTTCTCCTGGGGATTTTATAGTTTTTAGTTTTATATTTAAGTCTTTAATCTATCTTGAGTAAATTTTTGTATATGGTATAAGGAAGGGGTCCAGTTTCATTCTTTTGTATATGACTAGCCAATTATCCCACCACTATTTATTCAATAGGGAGTTCTTTCTCCATTGCTTGCTTTTGTCAGATTTGTTGAAGATTACATCGCTGTAGGTATGCAGCTTTATTTCTGGGTTCTCTTTTCTGTTCCATTGGTCCATATGTCTGCTTTTGTATCAGTACCATGCTATTTTTGTTACTGTGGCCCTGTAGTATATTGAAGTCGGGTAGCATGATGTCTGTAACTTTGTTCTTTTTACTTAGCCAAAATATAATTATTGTGATTAAATTGCAATTAATAAAATTACTGGATATGTATTTGATATGAATCAAGAGAAATTAAGCAGTTGTAATTTGAGAAAGTATTTAAAGAAACCATTGTCATCAACATACCGCTGATGGCTAGAAATGGGTCTTTGTTGTAAAAACTCAATCTTGTTAGGCAGAGAAAGACTCTGAACTAGAAGTATCTCATTGAATAAAGGAATTTGTTATCCATTGGGCTGTTGTTAATGCACATTAGTACCGCCATTGTGAGGTAGAGAGATGACTATAGGTGATATTAATGGATGGTTGTTTAGCTTAGAGCTCATAAAACCATTTAAAAAACTTCAGTGATTATGAGATGTGGAATACAAGATTATATGAGCCATTAGAATTGATTGATATATGTGTTATATTTTTAGCACACTTGGAAAATGCCACTTTATCTCCTGTATAATACCTCTGGTATCGTTACGCAATATTAACTAGTAAACACTGAGTTGTAACTACCCATAACAAATACATAGTTTCAAGAATTCAAGACAATGTTTTAATTAGTGAAACTCTGCTCAAAAATATATTATTAGTACCTTTTTGGTGTTAAGACTTTTGTGTGTATGAATCATAATTATATAGCTTTGTTTGAGTCTTCGTATTTCTTAGCTATTCGATTGAATACAAAATTATAGCTTCTATTATGCAAATACAACAAAAACAAATAATTAGTATCCTTGAGGACTCACAAGTTCTCAATTTGGAAGGAATTTTGGCAGATACTACGATCAGGTATCCACTAGAATATTAATATAGACTATAGACTATTCCTTTTGTTAATGTTTATGTCGAGTAGAAATAAGGACAAATACTTTGGCCATTTTCCAAAAAATGTTCTTCATATTTGTTAGATTGTACAAAGGGGATTCTTTAAAATATACAGAATGTTTCAAAGAGAGATTTCTGTTATATTTAGCTTAAAGGAGTTAAAAGATTGATAGCAAATAAAAATTATGCTCTTGGCTCTAACTTATCTTTCTTTGAACTTTTGCATAAAATGTGAATGATCATTACATAGTCCACATTTAACAAAATTATGTCATAATCCATAGTGGCAAAGTATCATTTGTGTTTCTTCTAGTTAGAATTCACATCCTAGAATAATGCAATGGATGAACTAAATAAAAATGAATGCACTGTATAACTTAAGGTGTTTAGAATGGTTCACTGTATGTATGCTGGTTATTTAAGAAGTGATCAGTAGTCCAAAAATTTCAACTTGGGGTTTACTTAATTTGATGCATACATAAAAACTGTAGGTTTCTTAAGTGAGTGGGACAACAGGAAGTGCTTATGAACTGTAATGTTCCCATATAGTGATAGCTGATTATTTTCCAGGGTGTAGAGTAAGTTGTTATAAATAATACATGGAACAAATTTGATTATTTAGTAACATGGAATGTTAATTCATTTTGAAGTAATTAAGTAAATAAGTAAATACCATTTGCTTCAAAAGATAAAATCAAATATAGGCATTTTTGTTGGTGGAATCAAATTTTCACTAGTAGTGTAATAGGATTTACTTTAAAAATATCAGTTTACTGAAATGGTTAATTTTTTTTGTTTGTTTGTTTTTTGAGACAGGGTCTCACTCTGTCACTCTGGCTGGAATGCAGTGGCATGTTCTCGGCTTACTGAAATCTCTACCTTCCCAGACTCACATCTCAGCTTTCACAGCAGCTGGGACTTTAGACACATGCCACCATGCCCAGCTAAATGTTTTTGTATTTTTGAGATATGGGTTTTTGCCATGTTGCTCAGGCTGGTCTCAAACTCTAGGTCTCAAGAAATCCTGCCTTGGCCTCCCAAAGTGCTGGGATTACAGATATGGGCCACCACATCCAGCCTGAAATTGTTAATTATTAAAATAATTTTGGGATTCCAATTAAAGCACTTATTTCAATTATTAAACTATTTATTTTCTTGACTTGTCCAGAACATATATTCCTTATATTCTGTGAACATTTAGAGTGGTGTAAGAAATAAATAATGCTATAATCTTTTAATCAATGTGTTTGCAAATTATGAATGTATATGTATTGATTTCAAGTAATTTTTTTATTTATTGCTAATTTGCTCTTCTATATTTTAGCACTTACAAATGAAGACACAGATATTCAGAAAAGTTAAGAAATTTGCCCAAGATCCCATACCCTAAAGGATTAAACAAACACTTAAATATATTTTTAAATATAATTTTGAAAGGCTTTTACTACTATTCTTCCTAGGAGTATTATAAAAATAACCGACAGAAAATTACATGTTTTGCTATTCATTATTTAGTAAGTGGAAATAGAGCATCGATCTTCAACATTCAAGCCTATTTAAATAGGAATTAAAACAAAATCTCAAAGACGTATATACTAAGAAGGTATCATGAAAAATTGCAGGAAAGAGTATTCCAGAGTTAACAGTATGGGCAAATTCATGGATATAGGAATATAGTATAAAAAGAGTTCAATGAGATTTGACCAAAGAGTTCACATACAGTCAGATCAGAGAATGTGCATGTGTGTCTTTGTGTGTCTTTGTGTGTCTGGGTCTGGGGTGGAAGGTTAGAGATGGTATTTGTCTCAAATGCAGGGACTCATTAAGAAAAGACATTGGAAGTAGCATAATGCCTGACCTCAAAATATATAAAAAGGCTATAGTAAATAAAACAGCATGGCATTGACATAAAAACAGACACATAGAACAATAGAACAGAATAGAGGACATAGAAGTAAATTTTCATGTTTACAGCCAATTGATTTTTGACAAAGGGGCCAAGAGTATACATTGGAGAGAGGATATCCTATTCAATAAATAGTGGTTAGAAATTAGAATATTTTTATGCAACAGAATGAAACTGGACCCCTCCATCATATCATATACAAAAATCAAATCTAGGTAGATTAAAGACTTAAACATAAGACATAAAACTATAAAAATACTAGAATAAAACATAGGGTACACCAGTCTGGGAAAATTTTATGGCTAAGACCTCAAAAGCACAAACAGCAAAAACAAAAATACTAAAAGAGGACTATAGTAAACTAAGAATATTCTGCACAGCAGAGGAAACAACATTGTGAAGAGAAACTCTGTTGAATATGAGAAAATATTTGCAAACTATTCATCTAACAAGGGACTGATATCCAGAATATACAAGAAACTCAAACAACTCAACAGTAAACATACACACACACACACACACACACACAGACAGTTCCATTAAAAAGTAGGCAAAGGACACAGACACTTTTCAAAAGAAGACACACATGCATCCAACAATCATATGAGAAAATACTCAGCATCAGCAATCAGTAGAGAAATACAAATCGAAATCACAATGAGATATCATCTCACAATAGTCAGAATGGCTATTATTAAAAAGTCAAAAACCAACAGATACTGGTGAGATTGCAGAGAAAAGGGAACACTTATACACTACTGGTGGGATTGTAAATTAGTTCAGCCACCATGGAAAGCACTTTGAAGATTTCTCAGTGAACTTAAAACAGAAGTACCATTCGACCTAGCAATCCCAATACTGGGTTATCTACCCAAGGAATAATATTGTTGTACCAAAAAGGCCTATGCACACATACGTTCATTGTAGCACTATTCACAGTAGAAAAGACATGGAACCAACCTACATGCCCATTAATGGCAGACTGAATAAAGAAAATGTGGTACATATACACCATGGAATACTGCACAGCCTTAAAAAAGAATAAAATCATGTCCTTCGCAGCAATGTGGACGGAGCTGGAGGCATCATCCTAATCAAATTAACACAGGAACAGAAAATCAAATACTGCATTTTCTCACTTATAAATGGGAGCTAAACACTAAGTACACATGGACACAAAGAAGGGAACAATAGACATTGGGATGTACTTAAGAGTGAACGGTGAAAGGAGGGAGAGGGTACAAAAACTACCTATCAAGCAACATGCTCATAACCTGGGTGATGAAATAATCTGTACACCAAACCCCAAGACATGCAACTTACCCATGTAACAATCTTATACAAATACCCCTGAACCAAGAAGGAAAGTTGGAAAGAAAAAAAGTAATAAAATACAGGTAAGTCAAAGAAATTTTTTAAAAGTCCAAAAAAATGTGTATCATTGTTATCTGAACTTGAAAGCATTTCTGATGCTTAAGAATGAATAATAGCCATGATTTTAGTATTAGTGTCTGCTCAGAATTGTGAAAACAATTTTCCACTAATGTTGATCATACTGCTATTTTACAAGCTGGGATTCTGAATACCATGCATGGTTTCATACATGGCAGAATATCAATCACCAGCTTGTGAAGCTATCTCCTGAACAAACATACAAACAAAACTGATTCCAGCAGAAGAGAATATTAACATGGTGCTGAGTGCTGCTTTGAGATAATTTGATCTTTTAAAGCGTATGCTTTTGTTAGGTAGGTAGGTAGACATTAACAGCTGGGAGGAGGTGAGAGAAGAGAGCAAAAGGACTGTCACTAAGACAGACCCTGGCCCACCTAAATTCAGCCCCAAACCACCCTAATTCCACCCTAACAGATGAAGTTTGTGGTAAAGCTTGTGGCCAGCACATTCTGGAGAAAGAAAAACTGGAGCAAAGGTAAAAATCCCCTGAAGTGGCGCATGGCCAGTCCAACCAGGCCATCACCCCCGGTAACCCCAACCTTATTATACAGCATTATAATAAAAGTTACATGTGGCTTTGCCCCCTTGAGCGGGTTTTTCTTAATGAATTATGGGTAAAACAGAACATGTGCAGTTTAACTTCAATTATATAACCATAAACTGCCAATCAAATAACATCAACCCATCACTCAAACAGCCCAAACCTCAATTCCTCCCCACAAACCATGTAAAAGCACCCCAAGCTCTGTAGAGAGGGACTGATTTCACTTCACAGAAACCAGCTCGCCATCCCTCTGAGAGTGTATTACCGTGCTTCAGGAAACTTGGCTTTCAGCTTGCATGTTTGGTGTTAGTCTGCAATTTTTTGCTCGCTATCCCAGGAACTGGGATTGCTGGTCCGGAGCTCTGGCTCTATTGATCTTGGTTAAAGGATCCATCCCAATGCAGAATCCATGGTGACAGGTTGATTATAGGTATATCAAATAAATAATTTTATTAATGAAAAAATGTGGACAAAGGACATGAATACACACTCTCAAAAGAAGATATACAAATGGCCAGCAGGTATATGAAAAAATGCTCAACACACTAATCATCAGGGAGAATGAAAATCAAAACCATGATGAGTTATCATCTTACCCAAATTAGAGTGACTTATTAAAAAGACAAAAATGTAACAGGTGCTGGCAAGGATGTGGAGAAATAAGAACCCTCATATACTGTTGGTAGGAATGTAAGTTAGGGCAGTCACTATGCAAAATTATATGGAGATTTCTTAAAACACTAAAACTAGAACTACCATATGATCCAGTAATTCTACTACTGGTTATTTATTCAAAGGAAAGAAAATCAGTGTATCCAAAGGGATACCTGCTCCCCCATGTTTATTGCAGACCTATTCACAATAGCAAAAAAAAAAAAAAAAAAAAAAAAAATGGAATCTACCTACCTAAGTGTCCATCAAGGGACAAATGGATAAAAGAAAATACATAATGGAATACTATTTTGCCATAAAAGAGAATAAAATCATCTTATTTGCAACATTGTGGATGGAACTGGAGGTAATTCTGTTAAGTGAAAGAAGCCAGGCACAGAAAGACAAATATCACATGTTCTCACATGTGCGAGCTAAAAGAAATGAATTCATGTTGGTGGAGAGTAAAATGATACATATCAGAGGGTGGGAAAGGTGTATGAGTGGCAGAGAGATGAAGAGAGGTTGGCTAGTGAATACAAACATAGAGTTAGAGAGGCCAGGTGTGGTGGCTCACGCCTGTTATCCTAGCACTTTGGGAGGCTGAGGCAGGTGGATCACTTGAGGTCAGGAGTTTGAGACCAGCCTGGCCAACATGGTGAAACCCCGCCTCTTCTAAAAAAATACAAGAATTAGGTGGGCATGGTGACAGATGCCTGTAGTCCCAGCTACTTGGGAGGCTGAGATGAGAGAATCGCTTGAACCTATGAGGCAGAGATTGCAGTGAGCTGAGATCGTGCCACTGCACTTCAGCCTGGGCAACAGAGTGAGACCCCTGTCTCAAAACAACAGCATAGAGTTACATAAAAGGAATAAGTTCTAGTATTTGATAGCAGAGTAGGGACATTATACTTCATAAAAAGGTTCTGTGTATTAAAAAATAGCTAGAAGAGAGGACATGAAATGTTTCCAACACATAGAAATAATAAATACTCCAGGTAATAGATATCCTAAATATCCTGACTTGATCATTATACAATTCTATGCATATAACAAAGTATCACATTTGTCCCATAAACATGTACAAATGTTATGTATCCATTTTAAAAGAGCTTGTATTTTATAAGAATAATCAAAAATATAAATTGATATTCTGAAATCTCAATCTTTTTGAAGAGTAGAAAATATCTCTAGAAGAAAGATTATGCTACTACACTTCTCACTATACTTTCAATTAACCTTCAAATATGAATAATTGCAGTTACCCTTTGCATGTGATAGTATGTATATTTCTAGAATGTTGTGATCAAAAGGATGCTTTCCTAAATAATGAAATCAAAGTGAGATATGATGTAAAGAATAATGTACTTAAAATAAGCTTAGGTACTTCTCCTTCATATTTAAAATTTGACACACAAAACAACTACAGTATTTTTTAACATTATGTTAATAGTTGAAGATTAAATGATTTGATATGAACTATATTTATTGACAGTAGTTAGAAATGTCACTAATGGAGTAGATTTTAAGGTAGGGCACAGTCATAATAGTATCTGTTTAAGATGTCAGTATCCATACTTTTGCCTCAAACAAAATAAACCCCTAGCAAACTTACACATTCTTCAGCTCTCCACCTCAAGACTAGTTTCCAACCATATAGTGCAGATGTGTACACACACATATATACTGTAATTATATAATAACTACTATTTCATTTTAAAATTGTTGATCACATTTTGTTCTGACACAGAGTCAAAATCCAGAGTTTGAAAAATGACCTAAAATGGTCTAAGCAAATTCTGTTTTACCCTATCAATCACAATTTTGGTACATAGCTATCTCACTGAAGTCCGTCTTCCTAATTTTTTATGCTACTGATAGTGTTGAAAATGTTAGTTTCTGGTGTTAGAAATCATTTCAACAGAATAGAAATATTTGAACAAAGGAAAAGATGTAATTTAATAGATATGTAGAGGCATTATAGTCTTATAAATTCTTATAAACATTTAATGTATTTATCAAATATCAAAGGAAAACATAGAATCCACACAGTAGAATGTAATATATCCCAGAAATTTATTATAAACATTGTGGAGTAATTTTTAGATACCTCATAAGACCTTATTAATACATTACTCATGTTTATAACTATTTTGTTCCTTAGTTTTCCTTGGTAGGAATATAATACATTGAATCAACACAATAGCAAAATGCATTTCATCATCAAGAGTCATGGAAATACAGACGGAAAACTGCCCTCATGGGATATAGGGAAAAACTGAGGTGAAATAACCATGACTTTTGCTGAGGGTAACATTCAGGATCACATACAAAATGATCTGCATTTTGGAATTTTGCAACTGGACAAGAGAGTGACATTTTAATATGTAAAGTGAATGAACACCAATGATCCTCATTGGTATTTAATAAATTTAATTTGCATGCAGATATTTTAAGTACAATATTAATATTTAACACCTCTGTAGTAATTATGTACCAGCAACTTTTGTAAGTATTTCATACACATGCACGCACACACACACACACACAATTTAATTCTCTTTAAATATAGTTATCTTTCTATGTAACTATTATTATCTTTGTTTCATAATGATATAACTGAGGCATAGAGAAGGTAAATTTCTCAAGGTTACTAAGGAAAATTGTGCCTAGACAGTCTAGATTCAGATTTCATGCTTATAAACACGGCACCGTTCTGTCTGTCCTTCTCCATGTTTCTGTTTGGGTACTACCTTTCAGGTATTTTTCCTGTGTTGTTTCTGTGAGTTGCTGAATAATATTTTAAGAATATGCTCACATTTCTGTCAGGCATTTGAATAACATTTTAAAAATATGCATAATTCATATTAAATTCATTTATACAATATGTGTTCTTATAAATTAAGTTTCAATATAATTATACCACCAGAGTTAATGTAATTTTGCAGAAGAATCTCCTACACATTTCATCAAAAGGAATTAATATTCTCAGGTATCCATTTATTCATTTAACCAAAGTGAAGTGGTATTGTCTATAATATGTGAATGGGAAATTTATTTGATAATTTCTAAGTTTGATTTTTAACAGCTTTATCAAAATATAATTCACACATCATAGAATTTACCTATTTAAAATATACAATCCAATAGTTTTAGTATGTTCAGAGCAGAGCTGAGCAAACTTCACCACAATCAATTCTGGAACATTTTCATTATCCAATAAAGAAACTTCATAACCAGTAGCAGTCATTCTTCATTTCTCTTCCTCCCCTTTCTATCTTCTTCCCTTCTACCCCTTGATACCAGGCCACTTGCCTAGTATCTGTATCCACACATATTTCTGTTGTGCTTATTTTTGTCTTCCTCATATCTAACTGATTGTGTATCTTTTGACTCACATCTTCCCATGTTCTCTCCTTCCTAACCACTCAATCTTCTGGTAACCACCATTCTATTCTCTCCTTCTGTGAGGAAACCTGTGATATATTCCACTAGGTAATCTATAGAATTGCAATGTTTTTCTGAATAATTTTTTATTCTATATTCTCCTTCTTTATCAAAGATCATGTTTCTTGATCAGAAGTCTGCTTTATTTGAAATAAATATAGTTACACCAGCTTTCTGCTGATTTATGTTAGCATGACACATATTTCTCCATCCCTTTTGACAAATCTTAATCTTTATATTTAAAGTTTGTTTCTAGTAAACAGTAGTTGTGCCTTTTTATAATTACTGTGACATTGTACCTCCTTTAGTGTATTTAGACCATTAACATGAAAAGTGGAATAAAAAAGACTTGATTATCTATTATGTTCCACAACAGCAAATGAACTGCTTTCATTTGTTACATTTTTCTTCCCTCTTCTTTTCTGTATCTTCTATCTGGGTGGGTTATTTTGTTGCTGTTTATGTATTCATTTATTTATTTTACTGTAATGAGTGCCAGGTTTATTTTTTTACCACTTTGATGAGGTATGATTGCCATGTAAAAAGCTGCACATATTTAGTGTATACAACTTAATGAGTATGAGAATAAGTGTACACCTGTAAAATCATCACTGCCATCACAGCCATAAACATACCATCATCTACCAAAGTTTCCTCCGTACCCTTTATTATTATCACTATATATATTTTTGTGGTAAGAACACTAAACATAATATCTACCATTGTATCGAATTTTAAGTATAGAATACAGTGTTGTTATATATCAGCACTGTGCTGTACAATAAATCTACTGAAATTGTTTTTTTTGTGTCACTGAAATTTTGTACCTTTTGTCCACTACCTTCCCACTTTCCCCTGTTGTTAGCTCCTGGCAACCACCATTCTACACTCCACTTCTATGAGCCCAGCTATTTTAGATTTCACATAGAAGTGAAGTCATACTGTATCTACCTTTCTGGGTCTGACTTATTTTACTTATATGTCCCTGGGACTATCCATAATGTCCTCTAGGACTATGCAGGTTGATTCAAATGGAAGAGTTTCCATCTTTTAACAGGCTGAATATATTTTAATTCATGTGTACCATGTCATTTTCTTTTTCCTTTTATCCATTGATAGACATTTTGGTCGTTTTCATATCTTATCTACTGTAAATAATGCTGCAATAAACATAGGAAAGCAGGTATCTTTTTCAAAATTCAGATTTAAATTCCTTTGGATAAATACCAGAAGTGAGATTGCTAGATCATATAATAGCTATATTTTTAATTTTTTGAGAAAAATTTATGTTTTCCACAATCGCTCTACTAATTTACATTTATACAAACAGTATGCCAGGGTTCCCATTTTTCCACCTCTCTGTCAACATATGCTATCCTTTTGTATTGTGTTAATAATAGCCATCTTATCGGGTGTGAAGTAATATCTCATTGAGGTTTTAATATTCATTTTCCTGGAAAATTACTAATGTTGAGCACTTTTGCCTGTATGTGTCGGCTTTGCGTGTCTTTTTTGGATAAATGTATATTTAGGTCCTTTGCCCATACTTAAATCTGGTTATTTGCTTTTTGGCTAAGTAATTGTAGAAGTTTGCTAAATATTCTGAACATTAATCCATTATCAGATACGTGGTTTGTAAATATTTTCTCCCATTCCATAGGTTGTCTTTTCATGTTGTTTGTTCTTTCCCTTGGAACTACAGAAGATTTTTAGTTTAATGTAATCCCATTTTGTCTTCCTGTAATCATTGTCAAAAATTAGTTGACCATATACGGATGGATTTATGTCTGGGCCCCATATGCTATTGTATTGGTCTATGTGTCTATTTTTATGCCAGTATAATTCCATTTTTATTACTGCAGCTTTGTAATACAATTTAGAATCAGAAATTGTGGTGCCTTTAGCTTTGTTCTTCTTGCTCAGGATTGCTTTGCTTATTTTGAGTCTTTGTTTTCCCATATGAATTTTAGAATTTTTTAATACTTCTATATAAAAGCTATTAAATTTTTAATAGAGATTGCATTGAGTCAGGATATCAATTTGTGTAGTAAAGCCATTTTAACAATATTGTCTTTCACTCCATGAAAATAGGATATCTTTCTACTTATTTGTGTCTTTTTCAGTTTCTTTAATTACAGTTTTATAATTTTCATTATACACATCTTTTACTTCCTTGGTTAAATTTATTTTGAAGTATTTTACTTTTTAAATGCTATTGTACATGAAATTTTAGAAGTTATTTTTTGAATAGTTCATTAATGTATAAAAATAAAACTGATTTTTGAAGGTTGGTTTTGTGTGCAACTTCACTGAATTTATTTGTTAGTTCTAATAGATTTTGGTAGAGACAATTTTCTGTAGATAAGATTAATAATAATAATATTACTATTATTATTTTTAGACAGAGTCTTGCTCTGTCACCTAGGCTGGAGTGCAGTGACACAATCTCGGCTCACTGTTACCTCCACCTCCTGGGTTGAAATGATTCTTGTGCTTCAGCCTCCTGAGTAGCTGGGAATACAGACGCCCACCACCATGCCTGGCTAATTTTTGTGTTTTTAGTAGAGATGGAGTTTCACCATGTTGGCCAGGCTGGTCTCAAACTCCTGACCTCAAATGATCCACCTGCCTCAGCCCCCCAAACTCCTGAGATCACAGGTGTGAGCCACTGTGCCCAGCCTTCTATTATAAGATTATATCATCTGCTTTGCAAACAGAAATAATTTTTCTTATTTTCTGGCTTAGATGTTTTTAATTTTTTTGTATAATTTTTCCAGCTAGGAGATCCAATACTATGTCAAATAGAAGTAGTGAGAATGGGTATCTTTGCCTTGTTTCTAATCTTAGTGGAAAAGTTTTCACCTTTTTACCACTGAGTATGATGTTATCTGTGGGCTTGATGCATACATATTGCATCATGTCGAGGTTTATTTCATCTGTACCTAATTTCTTCAGAGCTTTTATCTTGAAAGGATGCTGAATTATGTCCATTACTTTTCTGCATCTATTGAGATGATTATGTAACTTTTATCCTTCATTCTATTTATGTGGTATATTGCATTTATTGGTTTGTATGTATTAAAATATCCTTGCATCCAAATTATACAGTGCCCTTGATCATACTGTGCGATCATTTTCATGTGTTGTCGAATTTTATTTGCTAGCATATTGTTGAGAACTTTTGCATCTGTATCCATCAAGGATATTGGTCTTTAATTTTATTTTCTTATAGTGTCCTTGACTTGCTTTGGTTTCAGAGTAATGCTAGATTTGCAAAATGACTTTGGAAGGGTTGCCTCATCTTCAACTTTTTGGAAGATTTTTGAAAAGGACTGGAATTAAATCTTATTTAATTGTTTGGGAGATTTCACCAGAAATGTCATCAGGTACTGAACTTTTATTTGTTAGAGGGTTTTTTGTTACTGATTCAGTCTCCTAACTTGTTTTTGGCCTGGTAAGATTTTCTGGGTTTTTTTTTTATGATTCAGTTTGGTAGGTTGTATGTTTCCAGGAAAGTATCCTTTTTTATAAGGTTATCAAATTGTTAGCATATGATTGTTCATAATGGTCTCTTATGGTAGTTGTAATACTTCCTCTCACATTTAAAATTTTATTTGAACCTTCTCTTTTTTATTCTTAGTCTAGCTAAAGATTTGTCAATTTTGTTTTTCTCTCAAAAATGGTACTCTTATATACTTCCTGTTATGGAGTTGACGTCAGTCATTTCTCCTAGGAATTTTTGCCCATTTGATGGTAAATGATATTTACAAACTTTACCATGGCTACTCAGAATGCTCAGTATTATGGTATTAATACAATTGAGATTTAATTGTTTCTGTAACTTTTCAGTGGGTGGACCTAAGAATAGCATGTTGTATTTCTAGAAATATGCTACTTTTTGCTAGAATTGTTTAACTTGACTTTATTTAATTTTGTATTCTGCGGCAGTGAGGGTAATAAAGGTTAAAAACAAAAATATATGTATGCTATCTTTCATATTTAATCATATAATTACATTTGCTTATGATCTTTATTTTCTTATTTGAATTTAAGTTATCATCTAGTATCCTACAATTCATTAGCCTTCAGTACAAGTCTGTTGGTGATACATTCTCTAGGCCTTTTTTTAATCTGAGAGAGTGTTTATTTGTCCATTTGTGAAGGATGGTTTTGCTGGGTATAGAATTCTTAGTTGACAACTGTTTTCTTTTAGGTCCATTGAGTATATCATTTTATAGTCTTATGGCCTCCATGGTTTCTGATGAGAAGTCAGCTATTTACTATTTTTGAAGATGCCTTCTACATAAGCAACCATCTTTTTCTGCCTGCTTAGAAGTTTTCTTTTTGTTTTTGACTTTGACAGTTTTACTATGATGTGTCAATGTGTAGATCTCTGAGTTTATCCTATTAGGGGTTCACTGAACTTCTTAGATGTGATATTAATTTGTTTTTAAAAATCAGATTTCATCAGGTTTTGACTATAATTTATTCACATTTGTGTTGTTGTTGTTGTTGTTTGTTTGTTTGTTCAAGATAGGGTCTTGCTCTTTCACCCAGGTTACATGGTGCATTTGTACAACCATGGCTCTCTGCAGCTTAGAACTACTGGGGTAAAGCATTCTTCTTGCTTCAGCCTCCTGAGTAGCTAGGGCTACAGATGCACATCACCATGCCCAACTATGTTTAAAAACAATTTATTTTGGCAACAAGGTCTTGCTATGTAGCACAAACTGGTCTTGAATTCCTGGCCTCAAGTGGTCTTCTTGCCTCAGCCTCCCAAAATGCTGTGATTACAGGTCTAAGCCACTATCTCCCAGCCCATATATATATTTTTTCTGATTATTTTCTTTGTCTTGTGCTTTTGTAATTTATATTGTACCTATTTTGATTTGCTTGATAGTATGCAAGAGGAAACTAAAAGTGTTTCTTCTTAAAAATGTTTTCTTTGGGAGTCTGAGGCAGGCAGATTATGAGGTCAGGAGATCAAGACCATCCTGATCAACACAGGGAAACTCCGTCTCTACTAAAAATACAAAAATTAGCTGGTTGTGGTGGTGTACACCTGTAGTCCCAGCTACTCAGGAGGCTGACACAGGAGAATTCCTTCAACCCGGGAGGTGGAGGTTGCAGTGAGCAGAGACTGTGCCATTGCACTGCAGCCAGGGTAACAAAGCAAACCTCGATCTCAAAAATATATATGTATATATATATATTTCTACTTTCTATTCTTCAGATATTGACAAATTTGGTTTGATAATTCTTTCTTCTACAAGCTTACAGTTTCAACATCTCCAGAGAATTTTCATTTTAGTTATTGTACTTTTCAACCCCAAATTTCTATTCATTTCTATGGAAAATTATTTTCTTTATTGTTACTCCCTATTTGGTGAGATATTATTGCCATACCTTCCCTTAATTTTTAAATATACTTTTTTAGTTGTTTAAAATGTTTATAATTGCTGATTTAGAGTCATTGTATAATAAGTCCAATATCTAGATCCCTCAGTGACTTTTTCATTTAACAGGTATCCCCACCACCACCACATGCACTGTGTACAGGCCATACCTTCCTATTTCTTTGCATGTCTTAAAAGATTTTCTTAAGATGTCTCCATCTCAGAGTCATATTCTAACCTTTTTATCTGTTCTTACTGATCACTATTATTTACCATAAGCCACTGGAAATAATGTGTTTTCCATGCAGTTAAGCTTGGCATAAGATCAAATGCCAAGACTAGGAATGAATTTTTTCAAAGGAGGTGAAAATTTAATCAAACTTTTGCCTATTTTCTAAGGAAAAGGCTCTTCACCAAACCTGAAAAGAAGTAAGTCCCTTTTGTTGGCTGTGGGCTGGCCAGCTTTTTATGACTAGCTCAACATGGATTTGGATCATGGAGGTAGGAATTACCCTACGTAAAATGACAAAGACCTTACTGCTCATGTTAAGGTTCAGTACTTTTTCCTGAAATATGCTTTCCAGGTATGTATGTGTGTATGTGCGTGCGTGTGTGTGTGTGTGCCTTTGGTTAATTTTAAGAGTGCTGAATTATTTGATTTTCATAGTTTGGCAGTGTTTTTATTTCTTTTATGAGGGAGCATATTTACAGATATCCTCACTCTAACTTCTGGAAGTCCCATACTACTTTCGTACTCTTTTTCTAATATCTTGCCAAATTGAACCAACATAAACTAGAAATATGCTAAAACATTCTATCTTCTAACCTCGTCTCCTATACATGTTACTTTATTAACCACAATTTCTACCTCAAGTGTTATTATGTGTGATAATTTTAACATTTTTTCACTGGATATTATAAACTGGCATCTTTCCAGTCTCTGATAATAGCTCACAAACTACTAACCACCCAGTCCATGAGCCACGGAAATATATTTCAGTTATTATCATTGTTATTTTTAATGGCAGCTGCTCACTTATAGGTACCAGTTTTTGAATTAGTTATGATAGACTTGGTGCTATGTTATTTCCCTTAACAAATGGTCTTGAATCTCAATGGTGTAAAATTATAATTGTGTATTTATCTTCTACTCTGTCCAAGGTATGTCAGTAGGAGTTCTTATGATCATTCTAGACTCAAGCTAGTGAATGCTGTATCTCAACAAATAATTCCAAATTTACAAGGTGCAAGGGATAACTTACATGCTTGGAGATATACATCGTGTTTGCTTACATTTCATTGATAAAAACAAGTCATATGTATATGACCAACTTCAAATGAGGCAGGAAATTACAGTCTTACCATGTGCCCCTCAGGAAAGGAGAACTTATGACAAAAATAATGGGAATATGCTCCCAGAACTCTAACAATTTATGCATTGCATCATTCATATTAGGAAATGGACAGACTAGAAGATTTGCATTCTGATGTCATTTTTTAGCATGTCTTGTATCTGTACTGCTACATCAGAAGAATAGATACTACTATGTTTTTAGCTCTAGCCTAGGGATAGAAAAATATATCTTATTTCCAATTCTAGCTTAGATAGATTGATAGCAATTGCCCAGGGTTTTGTCTTGAGAAGTATTGTGAAGTCTCTTCAAGGCTCAATGAGAAAGATTGCCATGATTGATTAGTATGTTTCAGATAAGCAAAACTATTATAGACATCTGAAATAGGTAGTTCAATCATTCCACTCTCTCGAGCTCCAAGCATACAATGTAATATCCATGCATTGGTTCTAGAAAGATAGAAGTATTTTAAGCAAAATAATTATGTCAAGTATGTCAAACATTTTTATACAATTTATAGTAATTATAGACACTTCAGGGATAGAAATGCCTGTTATCTCATAGAAAATAAAAATAAATACTTTCATACTGACAGTAAAGCACCAGTTTCAAATATTTTATTTGTCTACATATATACATACATATATATATATTTGTTAAATCATAAAATTTGACTCGAGGGCAAGAGAGTGTTTGTCAATATAAATTTAATAATCATCAATTAAGCTACATGATAAATTATTTGGCAACTGTTGAGAAATGTTTCTAATAACTATGTTTAATCAAGACTAATATACAAAACATATCCCTGGCAAACACTGGATAGGAAACAAAATATTACGATTTAGAAAGGTATTTCTCATGGCTACATTCTCTCAAGCTTTTTGTCCTTATCTTTGTGTTGATACTTGTATTTTCTTCAAAAGAACCTACAAAGGAATCACTGCCAATGTCTGATCAATTGCATTCCTTCTAAAAGTTTGTTTCTCCAACAATGAGGGCTACTACTATTATATGGCAGCTAAATTCTTACATTTTTAAGTAAAATATTTCAAATTGGATTGAAAATCCTTTTTCTCTTCCAACAATAAGACATTCTGATTGAACCACCTTGACTCTTTCTGAGGAATGAATTATGCTCTAGAATGTTTTTCTATCCATGTGGCAAAAAGTTCTGTTCAGGCCAACCCCAGTGTTACTTCCTGGTCTTAATTTTGTGATGGATGTAATTTAGCATTAATCTGAATATTTTGAATGATCAAGAGTCTGTCTTCCCATTCTCACTAATGATATGGACATAGGCACAGTATTTGGGTTCTCTATAACTGAAAACAGATTCTTTGGTTATATAACTATAATCTCATTTATAATAAACCTACCTAAGGGGTTCTACATAAGTTTGCACTTGCCAGAATTACAAATCAATTACTCCTCCTTTTGGCAATCACATATTTTTAGAAAATCTTATTCAAGTCCTGCGGTGTCCTGTTCCATTATAAGGCATGTGGAAGCATCCATTATAAGGTATGTGCAACATGAAATCTTGAAAAACTTGTAAAGGTTTCATATGACAAGCATTTGCTACAGAAAGTATTCTAGAAATTGTATATATTTCATCCATTTTATTCCTGTATTCATCTGTTTTCACACTGCTGATAAAGATATACCTGAAAGTGGGAGCAAAAAGAGGTTTAATTGGACTTACAGTTCCACATGGCTGGGGAAACCTCAGAATCACGGTGGGAGGCAAAAGACACTTCTTACATGGTGATGGCAAGAGGAAAATGAGGAGGAGGCAAAAGCAGAAACCCCAGATAAACCATCAGCTCTTGTGAGACTTCTTCACTATCATGAGAACAGTATGGGAAAGACCACTCCCCATGATTCAGTTACCTCTTCCTGGGTCCCTTCCACAACATGTGGGAATACTGGCAGGTGCAATTCAAGTTGAGATTTGGGTGGGGACAAAGACAATCACATCAAACCTCATGTCCTCACCTTTCAAAACCAATCATGCCTCCCCAACAGTCCCCCAAAGTCTTAATTCATGTCAGCATTAATCCCAAAAGTCCACAGTCCAAAGTGTCATCTTAGACAAGGCAAGTCCCTTCCACCTATGAGCCTGTAAAATCAAAAGCAAGTTAGTTACTTCCTAGATACAATGGGGATACAGGCATTGGGTAAATGCTGCCATTCCAGATTGGCCAAAAAATTGGCCAAAACAAAGGGGTTAGGACACCCATGCAACTCCAAAATCCAGCGAGCAGTCAAATTTTAAAGCTCCAAAACGATTTCCTTTGACTCCAGGTCTCACATCCAGATCACACTGATACAAAAGGTGTGTTCCCATGGTCTTGGACAGCTCTGCCCCTGTGGCTTTGCAGGGTACAGCCTCCCTCCTGGCTGATTTCATGGGCTGACATTGAGTGTTTGCAGCTTTTTCTGGTGTACAGTGCAGGCTGACAGTGGATCAGCCATTGTGGGGTCTGGAGCACAGTGGCTCCTTCTCCTAGCTCCACTGTGTGGGGGCTCCAACCCCACATTTCCCTCCCACACAGCCCTAGCAGAGGTTCTCCATGTGTGCCCTGCCCCTGCAGGAAACTTTGCCTGGGCATCCAGGCCTTTCCACACATCTTCTGAAATCTAGGCAGAGGTTCTCGAAACTCAATTCTTGACTTCTGTGTACCCACAGGCTCAACATCATGTGGAAGCTGCCAAGGCTTGGGGCTTCTACCCTCTGAAGCAACTGCCTGAGCTCTACATTGGCCCCTTTCAGCCATGGCTGGAGTGGCTGGGACACTGGGCACCAAGTCCCTAGGCTGCACACTGCACTGGGACCCTGGACCCAGCCCACAAAACCACTTTTTCTCCAGAGCCTCTGGGCCTGTTATGGGACGGATTTTGCTGAAGGTCTCTGACATGGCCTGGAGACATTTTCCCCAGGATCTTGAGGATGATAATTAGGTTCCCTGTTACTTACGCAAATTTCTGTAGCCGGCTTGAATTTCTCCTTTAAAAAAAAACGGGTTTTTCTTTTCTACTGCATCACCAGGCTGCAAATTTTCTGAACGTTTATGCTCTATTTCTCTTTTAAAATATAATGCTTTTGACAGCACCCAAGTCACCTTTTGAATGCTTTGCTACTTAGAAATTTCTTCCACCAGATACCCTAAATCATCTCTCTCTAGTTCAAAGTTCCTTAAATGTCTAGGGCAGGGGCAAAATGCTGTCAGTCTATTTGCTAAAACATAACAAGAGCCACCTTTGCTCCAGTTTGCAACAAGTTGTTCATCTGAGACCACCTTAGCCCGGGGCTTATTGTTCCTTTCGCTATCAGCATTTTTGTCAAAGCCATTCAACTAGTCTCTAGGAGGTTCCAAACTTTCCCACATTTTCCTGTCTTCTTCTGAACCCTCCAAACTGTTCCAACCTCTGCCTGTTACACATTTCCAAAGTTCCTTCCACATTTTTGGGTATCTTTTTAGCAATGCCGCTCTCTACTGGTACCAATGTACTTTATCCGATAAAGACATACCTGAAACTGGGAATAAAAAGAGATTTAGTTGGACTTAGAGTTCCACATAGCCGAGGACACCTCAGAATTATGGTGGGAGGTGAAAGGCACTTCTTACATGGTGGCAGCGAGAGAAAAATGAGGAACAAGCAAAAGCAGAAGCCCCTGATAAACCCAGCAGATCTCGTGAGCCTTATTCACTATCGTGAGAATAGTACAGTAAAGATCAGCCCCCATGATTTAATTACTTCCTCCTGGGGCCCTCCCACCAAGTGTGGGAATTCTGGGAGATATAATTCAAGGTGAGATTTGGGTGTGGACACAGCCAAACCATATCGCTTCTTCTATAGAAAAGAAAGCAGTATCTTTCAAATCAAATGAGTGTCCAAAGACACAAGTTCTGAGGGATAGAATCCATGCTGTGCTTCTTCTAGAGAAGACAGAAAAAAGAAAGAAAACTATACTGTAACTGTGTCCCTTGATAATTTAATATTGAATTTCCCTAACATTTGATTTTAATTTAGCAAATAGTTTATCATATTTTATGCTACAGTTTTTATTGAAATAATTGGGGTTTTGAGTAACACATTGGCACCATTATGTACTTACATGATACAACACATTTTATCACTTGTTTGTGAATTAGAAATTTCGAGATGACTCAGAATGACTTACCCCTTTTTCACAAGGTCTAGTATGCCATTTGGAGGTCTCAAAGGATGAGACTGAGATACATGAAGCCTACTTCACTCATCTGTCTCAAGTTCATTACTGATGCTGGGAAGATTCAGAAATCTGTACCTAATATAACTGTGACTTCTTGGGCAACTGTACTTCTATATGATGTCTCCAAGTGCTGTCTCCAGCGTGGTATCTTCTAAGTACTCATATTTCTTATATGTCATCTCAGGGCACTCAAGACATATGTCTCAAGACAGAGAATCAGGTCTAAGTTACCTGATTATCATAATATATTTATCATAACATATGACAACAAGAGATGAAGCCACCTGGACTTCCTGGGTCGAGTAGGGACTTGGAGAACTTTTCTGTCTTACAAGAGGATTGTAAAATGTACCAATCAGCACTCTGTAGCTAGGATTGTAAAACGCACCCATCAGCACTTTGTGTCTAGCTAAAGATTGTAAATGCACCAATCAGCACTCTGTAAAATGGACCAATCAGCAGGATGTGGGCAGGGACAAATAAGGGAATAAAAGCTGGCCACCCCAGCCAGCAACAGCAACCTGCTCTGGTCCCCTTCCACGTTGTGGAAGCTTTGTTCTTTCACTGTTCACAATAAGTCTTGCTGCTGCTCAGTCTTTGGGTTTGCACTACCTTAATGAGCTGTAACACTCACCGCGAAGGTCTGCGACTTCACTCCTGATGTCAGCAAGAGCACGAACCCACCAAGGGGAACAAACAACTCTGGACGAACCACCTTTAAGAGCTATAACACTCACTGCGAAGGCCTGCAGCTTCATGCCTGAAGTCAGCGAGACCACGAACCCACCAGAAGGAAGAAACTCCAGACACATGTGAACATCTGAAGGAACAAGCTCCAGACACACCGTCTTTAAGAGCCGTAGCACTCACCATGTAACACTCACAGCTTCATTCTTGAAGTCAGCGAGACCAAGAACCCACAAGATGGAATAAATTCTGGACACAATAGCATATTATGTTATAATAAGTATGATAAAAAGGATAATCTCTCTATATATAATATTAGTTATAATAAATTATATATTATGAAATATTTATACTTAGAAATCACTCAGTGATATTTCTGCCACATTTTTGTCAGGATTATTACAAAAGGCCACAGAATTTCAAACAGAGGGCACTTGCATCACATCTCTTGATTGAAGGTTATGCGTAATGAAATATATAGGTGGTTTTGCTATTTTTGGAAAATATGATCTGAAAGGACTCCTCCTCTGGCCATAATAATTCAGTTGAAAATATCCTCATTCCCTCAATCAAAATTTCTAAGTTTCATGTGGTTATTTTATCATTTGGGATCTCCAGGTGCAGATGAGCCTCCTCAAGTACAATTCCCTATGCAGAGTTCTTTTCAATGTGAAAAACTGTAAACTAAGGAAAATGTTATATATCCTCACATAACCTACATATAATGATGCATCAGTCAAAGGATAATCAATATAGACCTTATTGCTCAAAACCTGGAAGAATAAGGCACTTAAGATTGATGGGTCCAGCCTAGAACATTTTTCCAATTTCTTGAGAAGAACTCTATCCTACTGCTTGGGATGATTCTCCTTTTGTTTTGGCTCTGTTTGCTGGGCACTTGACCCTGTTCTACACATTATCCTCTCGTTCCACACAATGAAGTCTATATTTGCACATGAGCAGGTTCCTTAGCCCGGTTTCTGCTTAAAGAAATTTGTATAGTCTTTTCCTTTATATTCTCTCTATCCCTTTCAGCTCAAGTGTTTATAATTCTTTACAAAATACGTAAGCTTCTAAATGAATCAGCTGATAATATATTCCATTAGCAAGAATCATACCCACAAATACCTTACAGATTAGCCTTATTCTACCTTAGAATGTTTGCAAGACTGTTGAGAAAAAAGATCCCTGAGATTCTAGATGCCCTATTGTTTAGTGATTGAGTCTGTGATTTATGTTCTTAAAAATTCCAGAGAACCTCTTTTTAAGTAGGTGATTCTCTGAATGACTGTTGTATCTTTCTGCAGTCCAATGAAAAGGAGTTTACAGGCTCACCTTGGATTGTCTTCTTCACAGTACTGGAGCCAACAGTGTTGCTACACTTTCTGCCAGTATATAACAAACATTTCATTTTCTTCTTTTTTCAATAACATTCTCTTCATGCTCCTTTAAGCTATCACTGATGCCGTTCCTGAAGTCCTATTCACAATATTTTTTGAGGATGTATCGTAGTCTACTTTCTAATCCTAAAGAGTATATTACATTTTTAGATTACTGTTATGAAAACACCATACTTCTCTTACTATAACGTATATTTGTTATCTATTGCTGGAACAAAGAAAACAAAACAAAAACCAGCTGAACAAATAAGAACACCCAAGAATGCAGTGCCTTATATCAACATCTGAAAGCATTTCCAAAATGGTAGAATAAGAACCTCAGAAAATCTACTCTTCCATAAAAGCAGGAAAAACATTGGCAAAATTGCCTAAATCAACATTTTATGAAATCCAGAGAGCTCAGTGTAAACAAAGAGCTGAATCTCTGTAAGAACAGTGACCTTTGTGGCATTTCGTCTTCCCTTATTCCTAGGACCCTCTCCAGAACTTCACAGTAATCTTGAAAAATAGTAACTCTACAAAGATGGTAGCTGTGAAAACTAGCAGCCTAGCAGACATTGGGCGGGGGTGGGGAGAGGGGGGCAGAATGGTTTTTTAGCTGCCCGCAAACTCCCAAAAATGGAATTGTGACTACTGTGCTTTTCTGGCAGCCCACAAGAAAGGCCCCATTCAGAGAGCTAGTCATTATTTGAACTGATTCAGAGCTTTCTCAATTAGAAAAATCTCCATACCCAAATCACTTATCAAAAATTAAAAAAAAAAATTAATTGTTTAACATTGCAGCTGCCAGAGACAGTGCTGCTAGATATATTAAATAAGAGATGGCCCCTCACCACGCAATTTTTTTTTTTTTTTTAATCTGGGAAAAAGATGGCTATAGTGGGGTTTGGAAAGCTTGGATATGTTCTCATGATTCAGGAACATACAAACATATACAAGGTTGTCATTTATTATTCAGTGTCCTACAGAGAAAGAAAACCAATAGAATGTGTTTATAATTATGTACATGCACACTTGCACACACACACAAACATGTAAAGTCATGTGTCAGATAACATTTAGTAGGTGATGGATTGGTGTATATGACAGTGGTCTAATAATATTATAATACTGTATTTTACCGTACCTTTTCTATGTTTAAATGTGTTTAGATACACAAATACTTGCCATTGTGCTACAACAACCTACAGTTCAATACAGTAACATGCTTTACAGGTTTGTTATCTAGGAGCCAAGGGGGTGTAGTAGGTTACACCATTGAGGTTTGTGTAAATGCACCATATACTGTTTACACAACAACAAAATCACTTAAAGATGCATTTCTCAGAACACATCCCTGTTGTTAAATAATACACGACTCTGTGACGGCTGTGTATATATACGGAGAGAGAGATTTATTTTAAGGAATTAGCTCATTGGTTCACATGGTTATGAAGGCTGACAAGTCTGAACTCTGTAAGATGGGCTAGGCATGGTAAACTGGGGATCCACGGAACATCTGACTTTGCAAGTATAAGAATGATGTCTTATCAAGTGGAAAATATCAACAAAGACAGAATTATTTTTTAAATGCAACAAGTAGAATTTCTGCAGTTAAAAGTAAAATAACTGAAATTTTAAAAATTCAATAGATGAGCTGAACAGAGTATTTGAGCTAAAAATATATCAGCTAAGGAACATAAAGAAAAATTAAAAAAATATACAAAAACAGAGACTTGGGAGACACGAGTGAATTACCAACACACATAATATGAGTCTCTGAAAAAATAAGAGAGAAAGAGAAGTGAAAATAATATTTGAGAAACTAATGGCTGAAAACTTCTCAAATCTGATGAAAGGCATTACACTTCCCAGAGACGTTTACAATTAGGATAAATGCAAAGACATCACACCAGAAACATCATAATCAAGCTGATAAAGAAAGAGACAGAGAAAGAGAAAATCTTGAAAGCAGCGGGAAAAAACTAATTGAATAAAAGGGATTTAATACAATTAACAGATGACTTTTTATTAGGAACCAGAGAAACAGGAAGGCAATATTATGATATATTCAAAGTGCTGAAAGCCAAGAACTGTCAAACCACTCATTCTATAACAAGCAAAACTAACCTTCAAAAATGAAGGAGGAAATAAGTTTAAGAAAATACACTCAGAGAATCTATTGCTTGCAGACGTACCCTAGGAAATATATTAAAGGAATTCTTTCAGGCTATAAACAAGACACCACATGGTAACTCAAATCCATATAAAGAAATGAGAAACAACTATTAAAAAATAAACTAGATAGGTAAATATGAAATGCTATATGAATATGTTTTTATTTTCTTATTATATTTTATTTAAAGTCAATTGCATAAATCAGTAATTATAAAGCCATGTTGATGGGCTTACAATGTACAAATATGTCATTTGCAGGACAATAAGAACAGAAATAATACCAAAAGGAATGGAGCAATGTAGCAGCTAAATTGTTATACTACTGAAATTAAATTACTATTAATCTAAATTGTAATACTAGATTATTTTATGCTATAATGTTAGTTGTAATCCCCAGGGCAATTACTCATACTATAACTATATATTATGGATGTGTGTTTGTGTGTATGTGTGTGCGTGTGTGTGTGTTTGTATGTATGAGATGACAAGTAAATTAAAATAGGACATTCAATATAAATCCATAATCCCCCCTCATTTTATATGTATGAATATATTTATATAGTATATATTCTTTTACACATATGTTTTATTTATATATTAAACGACAAGGGGATTGAAATGTCACACTGAAAATTTAACAAGGAAAGAAAGAGTAGTCATGAAAAAAAGAAAAAATAGACATAAGACATAGAAAACAAACAGAAAAACAGCAGATCTAAATCTTACCTTGTAAATAATTATAAGAAATGCAAACGAACTAGACATTCCAATCAAAGACAGAGATTGGCAGAATTTAAAAAGAACACAATAAAACACGTAGTGTCTACAATTGTTAGAGATTCAATACTCCACTTTCAGTAATTGAACAAACAGGCAGTAGGACAACAGGGATTAGACAAATTCAACAACACAGTAAAACAACTAGCCTTTATAGATGTCTATGGAACACAAATATGTGGAAATTAAACAACATATTTGAGTGAGGGGTGCAATGGAGAGTGACTGCTAGTGGGTATAGTGCTCCTTTTAGGGATGATGTGTTCTCAAGTTAATTAGTTGTGATGGTTGCACAACTCCGTAAACACACAAAAAACACGTTAAAAGGTGAATCCCATGTGATGTAAATCATATGTCAATGAATCTGTTACAGAAAAGCACTTACAACTCATTTATTATATGACAAATAGCACAATTAACAAAGAGGCAAAAGGTCAGACTAGACATTTCTCTAAAGAGGATATAAGCTAGATGATAAGCACTGAAAAAATACTCAACATCATTAGCTATTAAGGAAATATAATCACAATGAGGTCTTACTTTACATTCATAAGGCTGGCTACATTTAAAAAGATAAATAAAAAAAAAGTGTTGGCAAGGCTGTGGAGAAAGCTGACTGTCAGGAGAAAGCATAAGCTGCCAGTAGGAATGTAAAATTGTGCAGCTGCTGTGGAAAACAGTTTGGCAATTCCTCAGAAAGTTAAACATGAAATTGTCATATGACCCAGCAATTCCACTCCTAGGCAAGAACCCAAAAGAAATTAAAATACATGTTCACACAAAACTTGTACGTTAATATCCACACAAAACTTTTATGTTAATATCCACAGCAGCGTTATTCGTAATAGCCAAAAAGTGAAAACAATTGAAGTTTCCATTAGATGATGAATGGACACATGGACTGTGGCATACTCATGTAATCATCCATTATTTGGCAATACAAAGACATGAAATATGATATATGCTACAACGTGGATGAATCTTGGAAACATCATGCTAAGTGAAAGAAAGCAGTCACAAAAGACCACCCACTATATGATTTCATTTACAAGAAATGTCTACAATAAGTAAATCTATGAAAACAGGAAGTAGGTTAATGGTTGCCTAGGGGTGGGGGAAGAGACGTGGGCAATGGGGAATAATGACTAATGAGTACATAGTTTCTAAATATTCTAAAACGGATTTTTGAGTAATTGCACAGGTCTGTGAATAGAGTAAATACATTAAAATTGGTTTAAATAAGTAAATTTTATGGCACATCAGTTACATCTTAATAAAGCTTTTTTTTTTTTTTTTTTTTTAAGCAACAATTTTGCTCGTACTTGCGGTCTGGACTGTGCTTAGTAGGGAGTGTGACTTTGCTTCATATGGCATTATCTTTGGCAACTAAAAGGCTGGGGGCTCCATTCATCTCAAGGCTCAGTCATTCATATGTTGAGCACTTGATTAAGGCTCCTTGAGCTCTTCATCCATTCCTACATATTCTATATACACGTTATTTTTAACATGGCATAATCAGTATGGTCAGAGTTTCTATTTACCCATGATTTCCAAGATCCATGTTCAAAGTAAAAGAGTGACTTAACAAAGAGTGCTACCGTTTTAATAAACTATCCTGGAAGTCACATGCTAGTGATTACTTCCACTATATTGTATTGCATGGTGAGAATCTACCATGAGGCTCTGACAAGATCTCAGAGAAGAGTCAAAAGTAAATTTTAATAAAAGCATGGAGGATGCTAAATTCATTTTGCTTTGCTATAAAGGAACACAGGAACCTGAGTAATTTATAAAGAAAAGAGATTTATTTGACACACAGTTTTGCAGGCAGTACAAGAAGGATAGCCCTGGCACCTGCTCAGCTTCTGCTGAGGCCTCAGGATGCTTTTACTCATGGTGGGAGGCAAGGGGATCCTGCGTGTCACATGGAGAAAGAGCAAGAGTAAGAGAGAGGAGACGCTTTTTAACAAGGGAGACTCTTTTTAACAACTAGATCTCAAGCTAATTAATAGAGCAAGAACTCACGCATTACTAAAAGGACAGCATTAAGCTATTTATGAATGATCCACCCCCATGACTTAACACCTCCCACCAGGGTCCCTGTCCAACATTGGAGAGCACATTT
>NW_012121043.1:9701605-9704789 GCF_000951035.1 Colobus angolensis palliatus | reverse complement strand
GTGGGGGAAGAGACGTGGGCAATGGGGAATAATGACTAATGAGTACATAGTTTCTAAATATTCTAAAACGGATTTTTGAGTAATTGCACAGGTCTGTGAATAGAGTAAATACATTAAAATTGGTTTAAATAAGTAAATTTTATGGCACATCAGTTACATCTTAATAAAGCTTTTTTTTTTTTTTTTTTTTTAAGCAACAATTTTGCTCGTACTTGCGGTCTGGACTGTGCTTAGTAGGGAGTGTGACTTTGCTTCATATGGCATTATCTTTGGCAACTAAAAGGCTGGGGGCTCCATTCATCTCAAGGCTCAGTCATTCATATGTTGAGCACTTGATTAAGGCTCCTTGAGCTCTTCATCCATTCCTACATATTCTATATACACGTTATTTTTAACATGGCATAATCAGTATGGTCAGAGTTTCTATTTACCCATGATTTCCAAGATCCATGTTCAAAGTAAAAGAGTGACTTAACAAAGAGTGCTACCGTTTTAATAAACTATCCTGGAAGTCACATGCTAGTGATTACTTCCACTATATTGTATTGCATGGTGAGAATCTACCATGAGGCTCTGACAAGATCTCAGAGAAGAGTCAAAAGTAAATTTTAATAAAAGCATGTAGGATGCTAAATTCATTTTGCTTTGCTATAAAGGAACACAGGAACCTGAGTAATTTATAAAGAAAAGAGATTTATTTGACACACAGTTTTGCAGGCAGTACAAGAAAGATAGCCCTGGCACCTGCTCAGCTTCTGCTGAGGCCTCAGGATGCTTTTACTCATGGTGGGAGGCAAGGGGATCCTGCGTGTCACATGGAGAAAGAGCAAGAGTAAGAGAGAGGAGACGCTTTTTAACAAGGGAGACTCTTTTTAACAACTAGATCTCAAGCTAATTAATAGAGCAAGAACTCACGCATTACTAAAAGGACAGCATTAAGCTATTTATGAATGATCCACCCCCATGACTTAACACCTCCCACCAGGGTCCCTGTCCAACATTGGAGAGCACATTTCAACATGAGATTTGGAGGGGACAAGCTTCCAAACTGTATCACGTGAGTGTTTCCAAATATGCATATTTGACAGCAACGTATTTGTAAAAGACAGTCTGCCACAGTTAGTTAAGAAATACGTTTGATATTGAAAATCTACCAGTTTGCCCCCATATTACCAAATCTCTAATTCTAACATATACCCTTGCTTTGAATCAACTTCTCTAATAGGATTTATCTGTTTTAGAAAACCTGTGTCTTATCTTTGGTCTGCGGAGTTTCCTAGGAGGATCTTCTTCAGATGAGGAATATGGTGTTACAGTAAGATCCCAGGACTTGCCATCAAAAATCCTGAGTCTGAAAGATTGTGAACTTAGAAAAAGCATTTCCTAACATGGACATACATCTAATGTCCTTTCCTCAGTGTTTTTTTTATTTAAAAAATTTATTTGTTTAACAAACTTATTCAATGCTTACCAAGTGCCAGGCACTGTTATTATCACTTTTTCTATGTTGACCCACAGAAGCAGGTATTATTATTTTCTGATTCAGAAACTGAGGCACATGTTAGTTAAGTAACTAGTCCAAGTTCTAGAGCTAGTGCTGGGACTCCAGCCTAGGCTGTCTAGCCCCAAATTCCCCACTCACAAACACTCTGCCATGCTGCTTTTTGGGGGAGAAGCAGGAGTGTGAATGATGAGCCAAGAGGTACCTGAAGGAATGGAGCCAGGAGGAGCTGAGGAAGTGAGGTTATTTATAGCTACCAGGAGCTACCATGCATTTCTGAGAGTCCTCAGAAACATCCTTCAAGCACGAGACTCTTAACTAGACATTAAGGAAGAGAACTTGGGGCTAGTTGATTATACACACCTGGCATGGGGTAAGCACTAATTAAATAACAGCACTGCCGTCATTGTAATTCCTTCCAGCTATTTCTTCCAATCACTTCCAAAGGAGGGACTGCACCCCTTTCTTGAATTGCACACCTTTTGACTAAACGTCAAGTTGAACTTCCTACTTCTGCCAGGATACCTGTGAGGACCAGCTCCTTTTCCTGTGTTTCTTTCCAGACCCCATAGCTCACATCACCAGATTTGAGGTCATTCCTGTGCAGCCAGGCAAACATTCTGGAGGTCAGATGAGCCTTAGGGTGACCCTGTCCCAGGGCAAGGGAGGGCAGTAGTCTCTTTAGAGCACCTCCTACTAAGTGTGGTTGTGGAAGTGGCAGACTATTGTCTGAATTGAGAACACTCATAGAATTACATCAGAAGCTGTTAAAGATATGTAAAATAGAATTTCTATACATTGAGAATGACCATAGCAAAGAAAACAGGAAAATAGTGTGTCGCATCTGTATTAAAAGTAATAGAAATAAAAATATTTAGGTTTTGATCTGAATGTTTGAGTCTCTCAAGATCTCAATTTCCTTGTTATCCACACACACACGCTACACACACGTTTGAGGCAAGAAGTAACAAATCATCAAAATCACGTTTTTGTTTCTTTTACTTTAAGTTCTGGGATGAATGTGCACAATGGGCAGGTTTGTTACATAGGTATACACGTGCCGTGGTGGTTTGCTGCACTATTAGCCCGTCATCTAGTTTTTAAGCCCCACATGCATTAGATATTTGTCCTAATGCTCTCCCTCCCCTTGCCCCACCCCCTGACAGGCCCTGGTGTGTGATGTTCCCCTCCCTGTGTCCATGTGTTCTCATTGTTCAACTCCCATTTATGAGTGAGAACATGCAGTATTTGGTTTTCCGTTTCTGTGTTAGTTTGCTGAAAATGATGGCTTCCAGCTCCATCCATGTCCCTGCAAAGGACATGAACTCGTTTTTTTTTTTTATGGCTGCAAAATCATCAAATGTTAAAAGATATATATACAATATATGTATGTATGTTTGGAGGGGTGGAAGACAATTCCATCTCAGAAAAAAAAGTAATAAAATAATTGATAATAAAAGGAGCGTTCATAATTTAATAGGATCAAATAATTGTTCTAAATATCAGAAAGCCTAAAAGGATAAACATTTTTCCTCACATAAAAGTAATTTAAAGTAACTTTTTAAAAATTATCTGCCATACATTAGTTAAAATAAAAATAAAAATAAATCATGATTATAATAAACCATCTTGGAAACCAAGAAACATAACCAAGCAAACAACTAATTTTAATCAATAAGCGTA
>NW_012121043.1:9697957-9701062 GCF_000951035.1 Colobus angolensis palliatus | reverse complement strand
TTTTCCTGTTAAATTATACAATCTATTAGGATGATAACCATGTCCTGCTTGTATCTTCTAGGTCATTCTAGGCACTCAAATATATTTGTTGAATTAATGAATTTGTTCTTATTTTTCACATGCTATATTTTCTAGGTCCAAATATTACAAATATACCCTTTAAATATAATCTTTGTTTGGTCAAAACAAGTTTGGCAGGCATTTCAGATGTCAACGATTTCAGGTGAGGCTGGAGAATAGGGTCTGGAGCCAAGGAACCTAAGGCCAATTAGTGCTGACTTCCTAAAACTGAATCAGAAGGGGATCCTCACCCCTCTATGCCCAAGTAACAAAGGATCAAAAGGTCACTGTCCTTACAATGCCTCCTTACACTGGGTGGCAAATGGGAAATGGAAAGTGTTCCTGACTGGCCTCAGCCAAGCATGAGTTATCCCTTCATTTGCATAAGGCGCCAATCCACTCTGGCCTCTGGTTGTCTGTGGGCCTGTTCACCTCAGTCCTGGGCCAAATCCTCCATCTACGTGGGAGTAACCAATAGGAGACTTCTAAAAGGTACTTAAACCCCAAGAAAGTTTGTAACCTTACCCTTAAGCCAACTGTCAGCCTGTTCCCACCCTGTGGAGAGTTTTCTCACGTCAATAAATTTCCACTTTCACCATTTCATTCCTTTGTTACTTTGTTCAGTTCTTTGTTCAGCACACCAAGAACCTGGACAACTCACACTCAAATTTCTCCTTCTAAAAACAAATAGTTTTTAACACAAGATATATATATCTTGTGTTATATATATATATGTATATATATATATATGAATACATATATATTCAAGAGTCTTATTTCTTTCATTGTCACTTTTTATAATGAATTGCTATGAAAGATGACATAAAAAGAATGAACAGATCTAAAAATGTTGTTACTTCCCTGTCTTCTTGGGTGATAGTTGAACCTTTGATTTTGTTCCATGAGAAACACTGGGTGCGTGCGTGTGTGTGCATGTGTATGTGTTTTAAGCTTGCCTCTGAAGGAGATAATTTGTTTAGTTTACTCATCCTCCAAAGCAGAAAATTGGATTACTTTGGAAGGCTGATCACCGGAGAAGAAAGTTAGCTACACCTACAGGTGAGAGGAGGTGGTATTGAAATAGGAAGTCATGTTGTGTCACCATGTTAGTGAAATAAATCTGAGAAGTGAAAAGCATAAAAAATCACTCATCAATGGCTTTATGGAGTAAATGTAATAGAAATAAAAGATTTCACTGAAGTAACTGAAAAAATTTCAAGACAATTGAAATATGCTTATAGAAGTAGACAGGGGAAAAGATAGTGAAATGCATGAAAAGTGAAGAGACTAAAAGAGATATTGACTTATTTAAATGTGTGAGGCACAGAATTTGTATTAGTTTACTATTGCTGTTTTACAAATTACCATAAATGTAGTAGTGCCTTAAGATAGCACATTTATTATCTCACGTTTTCTGTGGGTCAGGAGCTTAGACCTGATTTGGCTCAGCCCTTTTTAGAGTCTCAGAGACTACAACCAAAGTGTCAGATTTACCCCTGGATCCTTGACTAGGAAAGGGTCTATTTCCAAGTTCACTTGGATTTTTGGGAGCATTAACTTTCTTGTTAATTGTAGGGCAGAAGACAGTGACTTCCTGCTAGCTAGTGACTGCAAACTCCCTTTAGTAACTAAAAGCTACTCTCTGCTCTTAAAGACTACCTGCAGTTCCTTGCCATTTGGCCCTCTCCATAGGCATTCTCATGACAAACAGTTTGCTTCTCCAAAGCTGGCAAGGGAAAGAGTCTGTACAGTAAATCTACTACCAATATAGAATGTCATATAATATAAAAAAAAATCATGGATATGCGATTTCATTACATTAACCATATTCTCTTGATTAGAGGCAAGCCACAGATTCCACTTACACTGGCCGGGGGAGGAGGTTATACAAGGGCATGAACTCCAGAAGTTCGTATAATCTTAGAGTCTTTCTAACACAACGTTTGAAGACCAAGAGTAATGAAAAGATAATCCGGTCTCATCTTCCAAATGAAAGCCTAGATTAAGACCATTTCGCAGAGAAGATGTCTTATGACCTAAGAGATCATTTGAGAGTCCTTGCTTTACTTCCTGAAAATGTGTATCAGTTTCACAGCGAATTTGACTATTAAAATAATGCAACCAATAACCAAACAAATAACCAAAGTAGTATAATTCCAGGGGCAAATCTGTAGATGTTAAAACAAACAAACAAAAAAACACAACACAAAACCCAAAATCCTTTTCCATTTAGTATCAATACAGACCATCAAATAAAATTGAGGGTTTGCAATTTGGAAAAAAATTACAAAATTTTCCAAGATAAGTTTTCCCTTAACTTATAAGTGCATAAGAATTATACTCTATCCTCGGAAAACTTTGGTAATTTGTAGCAGGCTTTAGTTGGGTCAAATAATTTACTAAGGCCGGGCGCGGTGGCTCAAGCCTGTAATCCCAGCACTTTGGGGAGGCCGAGACGGGCGGATCACGAGATCAGGAGATCAAGACCATCCTGGCTAACACAGTGAAACCCCGTCTCTACTAAAAAATACAAAAAACTAGCCGGGCGAGGTGGCGGGCGCCTGTAGTCCCAGCTACTCGGGAGGCTGAGGCAGGAGAATGGCCTAAACCCGGGAGGCGGAGCTTGCAGTGAGCTGAGATCCGGCCACTGCACTCCAGCCTGGGCAACAGAGCGAGACTCCGTCTCAAATAAATAAATAAATAAATAATAACAATAATAATAATAATTTACTAAGGGTGTAGTGCTAATATCTGAGTGTCATATTTCCCAAATGCAGAATCAATTTATGGTCTAAAAAATTCAAGAATTGTATAGGGCACTGCTGGTGGGATGCTGCATAGATGACATAGTTTTCTACAAAGAATACTAAGAGAAATGACGTGTGTTTCACATGCATGCCCAAAAGAAGATGAGATCAGCTCCTACGATGAATAGAGACTCTCAGTTCCTGGAAAATTCTTAACCTGTTGACTAAAGGTTTCAATGGGTATATTGAGCCAGGCAGTGCTTTCCATCTAAAATCAAAGACAAAAGTGAGAGAGGGG
>NW_012121043.1:9690589-9693527 GCF_000951035.1 Colobus angolensis palliatus | reverse complement strand
TCTGGCTTTTATTATTTATTTTATTTTTTGCATGTGTACTTTGATGAGAGTTATATTTGTCTACAGGAGAATTCATCGAAAAGGAGTTGCATACCCATATCAGTAGTGGAGGTCCCATGAACAGAACCTGAATTTAAGGAATGCAATTCAGGATTCCAGGATCTTCTCATGCTTTATCTCTGCTTTTTCTGAATTTCTTCAGTAGCTTAGTCATGACAATACTGCCTTCTTTATTTCTTTCTGTGTGAGATTATAATCTCTGAGTAAATAAATAATACTGATAATTCTACAACTGCCAAATAAAAAGGTACCTTAATATGTTAGTGTAATCCATTTTGAAATTGTTTAATCTGCATTTTAGAATGAATCACATTCCTTTTAGTCTGCATTCCATACAGAATTTCTTCTGTAAGTTTACTTCATATAACAACAACAACAAAAAAACTACTTTTTCTCTTTTCTTAGTAATTACAAATTGTTTTTCACCAGGGAAAATACAAATTAATGAACATTAATGCAGTAATTTATCAAGAAATATAGACAAATATTAATGTAATGCTAAATAAAATTTAACTATTTGCATATGCATATATATTTTTTAAACAGAAGTTTCTAAGACATCTTTAAACAATGACTATTTGAATTTTGATTAAGTCATCCTGAATTTTTTCTATTTATAGTCTTCCTGGGATAGCTTGAAAATGCAGCTTTTATAGCAGAGACATGACCATGATGTCCATCTACATAATTTTAAAACATTAATAACTTCAAAATATTAAGGAATAATTTTAGCATATTTAGAGCTATTTAAATTATCTACCAAAAGACAATTAATTTGACAACATAAGTTAAGAAATTCTAGTGTTATTACAGGAGTATTTCTAAAACTATAATGCAGCGGGTTAATGAATCATTAATAAGCGTTTTTCTCTTTATTAGCAAATATGCATGAGGACCTTTTTGATGGGATTTCTTTACTCAAAGCTTTTATACTTACCAAATTGACACACTGGGAGGAGCTGACTCAAGATTCAAACATGCCATTCTGCACTTGGAAAGAGGAAAAGACCACAGGATGTAGACATGATGTCTGCCGTGGGAGTTTCCGACCTGTTGTGCTCTCTGCATTTGTACATAAGAGCACTTGTTTCCTGTCAAACATATTCTAAGACAGGCTTTCTTCTGGTGCTCAGTTGTACTGTATACCACAGACAATAGAATAAAATGTAGTGATTTTGTACTCATGAGAAGTCTTCGTCTATTAAGGCTGTCTTTTTTTTTTTTTTTTTTTTAAGACAGAGTCTTGCCCTGTCACTCAAGTTGGAGTGCAATGGTGCAATCTCAGCTCACTGAAACCTCCACCTCCTGGGTTCAAATGATTCTCCTACCTCAGCCTCCCGAGTAGCTGGGATTAGAAGCACCCGCCACCATGCCCAGCTAATTTTTGTAGTTTTAGTAGAGACAGGAGTTCACCATGTTGGCCAGGCTAGTCTCGAACTCCTGACATCATGATTTGCCCACCTCAGTCTCCCAAAGTGCTGGGATTACAGCCATGAGCGCCCCCACCCGGACAAAGCTGTTTTTCTTAGAACCCACATCGTCTCCACCATTCACATATGGTCATGTACTGCAAAATAGCATTTTTAGTCAATGATGAACCACGTATATATGAAAGTAGTCCAAGAGCTTCTAATGGTGCTGAAAAATTCCTGTTATCTATGGATATCCTAGCGGTCCTAATGTTGCAGTTCAACACATTACTTACATGTTTGTGGTGATGCTAGTATAAACAAACCTGCACTGCCAGAAGTATAAAAGTGTAACACACGATTATGTATATTACTTAATACTTTATGATAATAAATGATTCTGTTACTGTTGCATATATTTACTATACTATACTTTTTATTGTTATTTTATAGTTACTTCCACTTATAGAAAATAGCCATTTGTCAAACAGCCTCAGGCACGTCCCTGAGAAAGTATTGCAGCAGAAAGCATTGTTATCATAGGAGATGACAGCGCTCAATGCCCTTGAAGATCTTCCAGTGGGACAAGATGTGGACGTGTAAGACAGTGATATTGATGCTCTTGACCCTTTGCAGCCCTAGGCTAATGTGTGTGTTTGTGTCTTAGTTTGTACCAGAAAAGTTTAAAAAACATTTTTTAAAAGTTAATTAGAAAAAAGCTTATGGAATAAGAATATATAGAAAGAAAATATTTTTATGCAGCTGCCTAATGTGTTTATTTTAAATTAAATGTAATTATGAAAGTGTCAAAAAGTTAAAAAAACAAAGTTTATAAGTGAAAAAGTTACAGCAAGCTAATATTCATTTATTATTGAAAAAAGAAAAATATTTTTTATAAATCTAGTTTAGCCCAAGTGTACAGTGTTTATAAAATCTACTGTAGTATACACAAATGTCCTAGGCTTCCCATTCATTCACAGCTCACTCATTGACTCACCCAATGCAACTTTCAGTCCTGCAAGCTTCATTCATGGTTAGTAAACTACACGCGTTAAGTGTGCCATTTTAAATCTCCTATGGTGAGTTTCTACTGTACCATTTGTATCTTTAGGTGTGCTTAGAAGCAAAACTACTTCCCATTGTGTTAAAATTTCCTATTCGCTACAGAAACATACTATACAGGCTTGTAGCCTAGGAGCAATAAGTTACACTTTACAGGCGTTGGTGTGTAGGAGGCTATGTCATCTACATTTGTATAAGGGTACTCTATGATGTTTTCACAATGAGGAAATTTCCTAGTGATTCATTTCTCAGAACGTGTCCCCATCATAAAGTGACAAATGACTGCAGTTCTACAAGGGACCAAGCTAATAAACAAAGATTTCACTTAATCATATTTTAAAATAATTGAAGGAATTCAGGAATTTATAGTTATGATGATGCCATAATATTATGTTAGTAATTATTCT